>NW_027632763.1:237183-372289 GCF_902686455.1 Sciurus vulgaris | reverse complement strand
TTCTATTTTGGTACCAATACCATGCCATTTTTGTTACTGTTGCTTTGCAGAAGAGTTGAAGATCTGGTATTGCAACACCCCCTGCTTCGCTCTTCCTGCTAAGGATTGCTTTAGCTATTCTGGGTTTCTTATTCTTCCAGATGAATTTCATAATTGCTTGCTCTATTTCTGTAAGGTACATCATTGGGATTTTAATTGGAATTGCATTGAATCTGTATAGCACTTTAGGTAATATGGCCATTTTGACAATATTAATTCTCCCTATCCAAGAACATGGGAGATCTTTCCATCTTCTAAGGTTTTCTTCAATTTCTTTCTTTAGTGTTCTGTAGTTCTCATTGTAGAGGTCTTTCACCTCTTTTGTGAGATTGATTCCCAAGTATTTTATTTTTTTCGAGGCTATTGTGAATGGGGTAGTTTTCCTAATTATTCTTTTCAAAGATTCATCACTTATGTATAAAAATGCATTAGATTTATGTACATTGATCTTATATCCCAGTATTTTACTGAATTCACTTATGAGTTCTAAAAGTTTTCTGGTGGAATTTCCTGGTTCCTCTAAGTATATAATCATATCATCAGCAAATAGGGATAGTTTGAGTTCTTCTTTTCCTATTCATATTCCTTTAATTTCTTTGGTCTAATTGCTCTGGCTAGAGTTTCAAGGACGATATTGAATAGAAGTGGTGAAAGAGGGCATCACTGCCTTGTTCCAGTTTTTAGGGGGAATGCTTTCAGTTTTTCACCATTTAGAATGATATTAGCCATGGGCTTAGCATAGATGGCCTTTGCAATGTTAAGAAATGTTCCCACTATCCCTATTTTTTCTAATGTTTTGAGCATGAAGGGGTGTTGTATTTTATCAAATGCTTTTTCTGCATCGATTGAAATAATCATGTGATTCTTGACTTTAAGTCTATTGATATGGTGAATTACATTTATTGATTTCCTGATGTTGAACAAACCTTGCATCTCCAGGATGAAACCCACTTGATCATGGTGCACTATCTTTTTAATATGTTTTTGTATGCGATTTGCTTAAATTTTTTTGAGAATTTTTGCGTCGATGTTCATTAAGGATATTGGTGTGAAACTTTCTTTCCTCGATGTGTCTCTGTCTGGTTTAGGTATCAGTGTGATATTGGCTTCATAGAATGAGTTTGGGAGGGTTCCCTCCTCTTCTATTTTATGGAATACTTTGAGAAGTATTGGAATGATCTCATCTTTAAAGATTTTATAGAACTCGACTGAGAACCCATCTGGTCCTGGACTTTTCTTTGTTGGTAGGCTTTTGATGACTTCTTCTATTTCATTACTTGAAATTGGTCTATTTAAATTGTGTATGTCCTCCTCGTTCAGTTTAGGCAATTCATATGTCTCTAGAAACCTGTTGATGTCTTCGAAATTTTCTATTTTGTTGGAGTATAGATTTTCAAAATAGCTTCTAATTATGTTTTGTATTTCACTTGTGTCTGTTGTGTTATTTCCTTGTTCATTCCGAATTTTAGTGATTTGGGTTTTCTCTCATCTTCTCTTTGTTATTGTGGCTAAAGGTTTATCAATTTTGTTTATTTTTTTGAAGAACCAACTGTTTATTTTGTCAATTTTTTGTATTGTTTCTTTAGTTTCAATTTCATTGATTTCAGCTCTGAGTTTAACTATTTCCTGTCTTCTACTACTTTTGGTGGTGGTCTGTTCTTTTTCTAGGGCTTTGAGCTGTAGTGTTAGGTCGTTTATTTGTTGAGTTTTACTTCTTTTATTAAATGTGCTTCATGAAATAAATTTTCCACTAAGTACTGCTTTCATAGTGTCCCAGAGATTTTGATATGATGTTTATTTGTTCTCATTTACCTCTAAGAATTTCTTAATTTCCTTCCTAATATCTTCTGTTATCCATTCATCATATAATAGCATATTGTTTAATCTCCAGGTGTTGTAGTAGTTTCTGATTTTTACTCTTTCATTTATTTCTAACTTCAATCCATTATGATCTTATAGAATACAAGGTAGTGTCTATATCTTCTTGTATTTGCTAACATTAGCTTTGTGGCATAATATATGGTCTATTTTAGAGAAGGATCCATGTGCTCCTGAGAAGAAAGTGTATTCGCTCTTGGTTGGATGGTACATTCTATAAATGTCCGTTAAGTCTAAATTATTGATTGTGTTATTGAGATCTGTGGTTTCTTTATTCAATTTTTGTTTGGAAGAACTGTCCATTAGTGAGAGAGGCGTGTTAAAATCTCCTAGTATTATTGTGTTGTGGTCTAATTGGTTTCTGAAATTGAGAAGGATTTGTTTGACATACATGGATGAACCACTGTTCGGGGCATAGATGTTTATGATTGTTATGTCTTGCTGATTTATGGTTCCCTTAAGCAGTATGAAATATCCTTCTTTATCCCTTCTGACTAACTTTGGCTTGATGTCCACATTATCTGAAATGAGGATGGATACTCCAGCTTTTTTGCTGAGTCCATGTGCATGGTATGTTTTTCCCTATCCTTTCACCTTTAGCCTATGGGCATCTTTTTCTATGAGATGACTCTCTTGCAGGCAACATATTGAGCTTTCTTTTTAATCCAATCTGCCAGTCTATGTCTTTTGATTGATGAATTCAGGCCATTAACTTTCAGGGTTATTATTGAGATATGATTTGTATTCCCAATCATTTGGTTCTTTTTTAAATTTTATTTATTTATTTATTTTACACTACTTGGTTCCTCCTTTATTTGAAAATTCCTTTAGGATAATTCCTCCCTTTGCTGAATTGCTTCTTTGTTTTTAATCTCTTCCTCATGATTATTTTGCTGACAATATTCTGTAATGCTGGCTTTCTTTTTGTAAATTATTTTAGCTTTTGTTTATCATGGAAGGATTTTATTTCATTGTCAAATTTGAAGGTAAGTTTTGCTGAGTATAAGATTCTGGGTTGGCATCCATTTTCTTTCAGGGCTTGAAATATGTCATTCCAGGCCCTTCTAGCTTTTAGGGTCTGGATTGAAAAATCTGCTGATATCCGTATTGGTTTCCCCCTGAATGTAATTTGGTTCTTTTCTTTCACAGCCTTAAAAATTGTGTCTTTATTTTGAATGTTAGGTATTTTCATTATAATGTGCCTTGGTGTGGGTCTGTTGTAATTTTGTGTATTTGGAGTCCTATAAGCCTCTTGAACTTGATTTTCCATTTCATTCTTCAGATTTGGGAAATTTTCTGATATTATTTCATTGAATAGATTGTTCATTCCTTTGGTTTGTTTCTCTAAGCCTTCCTCAATCCCAATAATTCTTAAATTTGGCCTTTTCATGATATCCCATAGTTCTTGTAGATTCTGTTCATGATTTCTTACCATCTTCTGTTTGTTCAACTTTGTTTTCAAGGTTAAATATTTTGTCTTCAATGTCTGAGGTTCTGTCTTCCAGCATATCCTATTGGATATGCTTTCTATGGAGTTCTTAATTTGTTTTATTGTTTGCATCATTTCGAGGATTTTTGTTTGTTTTTTTTTTCAATATCTCTAACTCTTTATTGAAATGATCTTTTGCTTCCTTTATTTGCCCTTTTAACTGTCGATTGGTGCAATCATTCAATGCCTGCATTTGCTCTTTCATCTCATCATTCAGTGCCTGCATTTGCTCTTTCCTCTCATCGTTTGTTTCCCTGATCATTTTAATTATGTACATTCTGAACTCCTTTTCTGTCATTTCTTGTACCATGCTGTCATTGGGTTTTATTGGTGTAACATCTAGATTTGTTTGGGGCATTTTCTTCCCTTGTTTTCTCATATTGTTCAGGTATCAGTGGACTGCTGAGATATCGCAGCGGTCCACTATTGACTTATAATGTCCCTGAAGATTTCTAGTATATCCCGTCTTAGCCTTCAGTAGGCTAATGTCTTGGAGTAAGTTGATCGTGTGGTGCTCCACAAGGAAGCTGCCTCTCTAAGGTTGGTGGCCTTCCGGTGTGTTATATTCCCTGCTAGTGGGCAGAGGTGCCTCCACTTGTTGACCAATGGTCATCCAAAGGGGAACTAGGCTGTGGGCTGAGGCAAGGCCCGTTTGGGCCTGTGTCTCTGGTTTTTCCGTCCTTGTGGGAAAACCTCACCCGGCCGGGAAGACTCACCCTGTTGGGAGGTCTCGCTGGTCAGTTCCCCTCCTAAAGGTTCACCTCAACTACAACTACTGCCTGGTGTGGGCTGCCTTCCTCTGCGATGTTCACAGGGGCCCAGACCTACCTCCTGTTCCTGGGAGCCTCACCGTTCGCAGACGAGTCTCCTTAGGCTGCCTCTCCTCAGAGAATCTGCTCGCAGTCCTGGAACTGTCGCTCTGCCCCTAAGCGCTTCTCTGTGCGGCTCTTCCACCAAGAAGCCTCCTAGGTCCTGGGACCCTGCTCTGTACCTAATCGCCTGGATATGCGGCCCCTCCTCTGAGCAGCCACCTAGAGCCCCGTACAATCGTTCCAAGTCCCAGCGACTCGCTGCACGTCTCTTCCTCCGGACAGCTGCCCGGTGTTCCGGTGCGGTCACTAGGAGTCCAAGCAACTCACTGCGTGCCTCCTCCTCCCACCAACCACCCATAGCCCTGGGCTGTCACTCCGAGTCCAAGCAACCTGCCATGCTCCTCCTCTTCCTCCGGGAGGGCCCCTGTGCTCAGAAGCGGATGCTCTGAGTCCAAACAGCTCTCCTCACAGCTCCTCCTCTGGGTAGCTGCCCGGAGCCCCAGTGGTTGCTCCAAGTCCAAGCACTGTGCTGAGTGGCCCCCTCTAAGATGCTCCCAGTTGTCTGAGTTCACTGCTCCAGCGGGGGGAGGGGTGTCTTGCCAGGCAGCTCTACTTCACAAAGTTCCCTGCGTTCCAGGACTACTGCCCCATCCGGGACGCCTCCCCAACGGGAGAGACTCACCCGGCTGCTCTGAGTTGGTCCTGAGACTGGATGGGCAGTCAACTCTCAACTCATTAAATGGGTCTAAAACAAGTCACCCTATGTTTATCAATTGTCAATAGAAAGCCAAAACAGGATCCATCTTGGGAGTACACCACAAAGTGCCAATGGGAAGTGGAAACCCAGATCTGGGAGTTCATGGTTAGGTGTGCATAAACCTATCTCAGCCTAGCAGAGACTTTTAGCTGACCCTAAGAAACCCAGGGAAAATTAGAAACAGAGCATTTTTCCCTGGTGCATTCAAATTGAATATGGTAGGGAGAACCTGACTCTCCCCCGACCATGTGAGATCTGTGAATTACAGGAGCTTATAAGGCTAGCTACAATGGATCAGGAAGTTGATATGGTGACTCTCAGGACAAGTGGCTCTCAGTTTTTCAGCCTGGTTGGTCCTTGGCACTGCCCAGACCCAGCATATGAACATCCCTGGCATCTGCCTGGTCTTGACCCAAACTGTCTGCCTGGTCTCTCAATCCAGACTTGCCTGAGCTCTCTAGAACCACCAGACCCAGTCCCCTGACTCTTGGTCTCCCATTCTGCCCACCACTTGGTCTAATAAACCTGCAGCTTCACTTCCTGGCACATAACCAAGCTTGCCAGGCCACCACTTACCTGCAAGCCCCACCCAGCCCAACCATCTGCTTTGTTACCTGGCTTACAGATCACCAACCCAACCACTAGCTTTGTCATGTGGCCTGCATCCTGACCCACACAGTGCACCTCTTCACTTCCTGGCCTGCCCAAACTATCACAGATGGACATCTAACAGGATTTAGAAAAATATTGGTTGATTCAACACTTGCCACACAATAAAGATACCAGAACCTCACTAAAACAAAGGACCTGCAAAGAGGAACTCCACCTATGGGATCTCCTCTCACAGAACCCTTGAAGAATACACCCTGGGAGTGGAATGGACAGCTCTTCCCATTTAATTCCTTACCTGTCTCCCATGAAAGAAAGTTTAGAGGTCTTAAACTCCACTGAAAACTTTTTAAGCAACACAATATAAAGGAAAGACTCAACATCCCACAACCCATACTCCTATGCTCAGTTCACACCTGAAGAAGAAACAAAATCAGTTTGGCATAGACAGCAAACACATATGATCACTGTTACATCCAACATAGTTAAAACAAGTCCTTCATTTCCTAACCTTTTACCAATTTTTTTTTACTTTTGTATTGTTTTGTTTTTTGTTTTGTTTTATATGAATGTATACTGAATAATTAAATGAATTCTCTCCACTTCTAGCCTTTTTTTGAAGGTTGTTTTCTGTGCTTAGTTCTTGAGGGATAGGGTTTTTAATTAGCATATTTTGATTTTGTTTTGTATAGTCTAGGCTACTATTCTATTTTTCTTGCTTCCCTTTCTCCTTTTTCTATTGTTAACAGCCACATTCTATTATCTCTTCCTTTATATTCTTAAGTCTATTTTTTATCCCTCTTCTCATTAACAAAATATTTTACATTATCACTGCATCTGCACTATTTAGCCTTTGAAATTGCAAACCTTTTCTACCCACCTATCTGTTCTTAACTCTGTCCTAAACACTTCTTAACAGCATTTGATATATATAATGTCTGCCCCTACCACTAATGCCAGAACAATAATTAATATGGCAAAAGCCATAGACAACTCCTATTGTTTGATTTTTAAGCCAGACAAAATTTATGATTATTTACTTTCTTTACTGATGGAAATTGCTGATCCTCTTTCTGAATGTTGTACCTATTAACATTGTAGATGTGAAAATAGGAACTAAGTACCTTGTCTACTGCTATTTACTGTTTGTATAGATTGTTAATATTATTGGTTTCCCCCATTTGTGACATGCTACTAACACAGAGGGACACTATACACTCATGTGAAAAATGAAGGAAGCAAACCATCTCAAACAACAGAATACTTTTAACAACAGACTTCATTGTCACCACAATGGAGGAAACGTCCAAGATGGAATTCAGAAAGTTCAAGTTTAAGCTGATCTATGACATAAAAGATGACATAAAAAATGAAATCAAGAGAAAATGCAAGAAGCAGAAGACCTTTTTAATAAGAAGATGGAGATTCTGAAGAAGAAGCAATTGAAAATCCTCAAAATGAAGGTATCAATAAACCAGATTAAAAATTCCATGGAAAGCATCACCAAGAGACTTTTCAGGCCTTGAAGACAAAACGTATAATCTTGAAAAGAAGATAACTATAGACAAAAGATGTTAAGGGACCATGAACACAACTTTCAAGAAAAATGGGTTTAGTAAGGCCTAACTTAAGATACACCTGGTTGGTGAAGACTCTGAAATACAGACTAAAGTAATGCACAATCTTTTCAATAAAATAGTGTCAGAAAATTTTCCAAACCTTAAAAATAAATGGAAAAATCAAATACAGGAAGCATAGGGGACTCCAGATACACAAAATTACAACAGACCCACTTCAAGACACGTTACTTTGAAAACAACTAATGTCCAGAAAAAAATAAATAAATAAACTTGTAAAAGTTGCAAAAGGAAAAGACTGGTCACATTTAGAGGAAAACCAATACTAATCTCAGTTGATTTTTTTTTTAACCCTAAAAGCTTGGAGGTATTACAATAATACATACCCAGCTTAATAAAAATGGAAGCCAACCAAGAATACTATATTCTGCAAAACTAAGTGCTAGATTTGAAGATAGAATAAAAACTTTCCATGATGATGAAAAGTTAAAAGAATTCACAACTATAAAATTGAAACTTCAAAACATACTTGATAAAATAGTGCAAGAATTTATGGAGAACAAGAACAAAAACCAGCAAAAGAAAAAACAGCACTACAAGTATACTCAATCAAAGGAGAATCTAATTCAAGTTAAAAACTAAAAATAAACCAAAATAACTAGAAATAAAAATGATCTTTCAATAATATGAATGTAAATGGTATAAACTTATCAAACAAAAGACATAGGCTTGCAGATTGAAACAAAATGCAAGACACAACAATATGCTGTCCCCAAAAGACTTACTCATAAAGACATCCACAGACTGAAGGTGAAAGTTTACAGAAAAAGCATGCTTCACATGGTCCCTCATTGTTGCTGCCTGCAGCAATGAGACCATGGGAAAGAATCGGAGGTGGACTGGGAATGAACAACTTCTTTATTTTTCTTTAGTGGTGCTTCCTTGCTTGCTTCCTTGCTTGCTTCTCTCCCCAAGTAGATGCCTTGGTGCCTACACCAGCTCCACCTTCCAGGATGGTCAAGGCCTCTCTTTGCCTAGCGGGACAAGATACCGGTGGCGTCGTCCCGGTCCAAGTGCAAATCTTGCGGGCTGAAGTGCCGGTCTAGCATAGAGCGGCGCCCCCAGGTGCCCGACGTTCCCGTGTGCTCTGTCATCCAATGCCTCATGCGCGAAGTCTCTGGGGCTGCTGTGCAAGTGCAGTGGGGGCCACGTGAGTGCGTAAGGGCAGGGGAGGAGGCGCCAGCAGGTGGGTGCGTCCTCCCGCCCACGTGCGGGTGCGTAGCCTCCTTCCCAAACAGCTGCAA
This sequence comes from Sciurus vulgaris, assembly GCF_902686455.1. Lineage (NCBI taxonomy): Eukaryota > Metazoa > Chordata > Mammalia > Rodentia > Sciuridae > Sciurus > Sciurus vulgaris. The sequence continues at coordinate 363,824 of NW_027632763.1, read as the reverse complement.
GCATGTCTGTACATCAACCCCTTTTTGTTTTAAAAGGTGAAGAAAACTTTAATGGATACATGATAGCTATCACTACATCTGGATAGACTGTGCCTGTCTTAGGCATCCACATCTTACTGACATTCTTACCCGTCATCGGATTACCAAGAAGCTTGATATTATTGTCTTGGCTCCTGTCTTAGCTTGATATGTCAATCACAAAAGACTTTCCCATCTTTGACTACCATCCATCCATTTGAGACAGCCAAGCCTGAGAAGTTCCACTTTCTAATGTGGCAAGTGCGCATCATCTTGGTGTTTATCAATGGCTGAGTGATCATTGACTTGTCTGACGAGTCTTGTCGGCACCCACACTGGAGAGGTTGCATCCTGTGGAAAGATACAAACAGATCCTCGCCCCCATATTAACACCGGGTCCGGACCATTCCACATCCCTGTAAGGACATCTTTCTGGCAGGCTAGCAGTTTGTGTTGCTGATGAGGATTCCAATGTCTGTCTCCAGCAGAATAACCCTCTGAATCTATAGTTAAAAATTTTTAAGTAAAAAGAGCTATAGCTAATCTATCTCTGGGGGTAACCCAATCTCCCCCCTTTTGTTTTAAAAGCATGAGTTTGAGCATTTGATTAGCATGCTCCACTATGCCTTGGCCTTGAGGATTATAAGGAAGGCCTGTTTTATGAGTAATTTGAAACTTAAGACAAAACTGAGTAAAAGATGATGAAGTATAAGCAGGGCCATTATCTGTCTTAAGCGTTTTAGGAGTGCCCATAGTTGCAAAAGCTTGTAAGCAATGAGAGATAACATCTTTAACTTTTTCCCCAGAATGGAGAGAAGCAAAAATCAATCCTGAACATGTGTCAATAGACACGTGAATAAATTTTAGTTTACCAAAGCTTGGATCATGAGTAACATCCATTTGCCACAAATGATTGGGTAAACGCCCTCTGGAATTGAGGCCTACATGTGGAACTGGAGAATGAATAACACAAGACTGGCATCCCTTAACAATAGTTCTAGCTCGTTCTTTAGTTATTTTAAATTTTCGTTGTAATGTCGTACTGTTAACATGAAATTGAGCGGCTTGTTCTACTGAAGAAACTATGAAAATAGTTTGAGTTATAAGATCAGCTTTATGATTACCCTCATGTAGAGGACCAGGTAAGTTGGTGTGAGCTCTAATATGTCCAATGAACAAGGGTTCCTTACGTTCCCATAAAAGTTTTTGTGTTTGTAAAAGTAATTTGAATGCTGGAGTATGAGGGGCTATAGGTCTAGCCAATTCTAATTTGGGAATCGCCTGAGCGATGTAATTACTATCAGTAAAAGGATTTATTTGTTGCTCCTTAAACTTTACAAGGGCTATGACAACTGCTTCCATTTCCACCAATTGAGTTGATTTTTAAGATGTAATCTGAATGATAGTATCTTGGTGAGTAACTACTGCGGCAGTACCATTAGAAAATCCATCAGTAAAAACATTCAGGGCCTTAGGAATAGGTTAGTTTTTAACTACTTGGGGGAATAAAACAGGATGGCTTAAACAAAAGGATAATAAGGGAGATTTAGAAGTATGATTATCAAAATTTGCAGAAGTAGAGCATTTAGCTACAGTCCAATCATTATCATTGGTGCATAAATACTCAACTTGTTGGGCTGAGTAAGGTGTGATAATAGTAGTAGGATGAATTCCAAATACTCTAATTGCAGATTTAAGTCCTTGAAGAACGAGTTGTGCTACCATGGAAGTATAGGGTTCAATTACATTTTTTGGAGAGACAGACAAATATATTCACATCAAAGGTCCCTCTTTCCAGAAAACACCTGTGGGCATATATTGAGAAGGAATTACTACAAACAGAAGTGATTTTAAGAAATTAATTCTATCACAGTGGGCACACTCAATAACCCTTTCTACTCTACTTAAAGCTTCTCTAGCTTCATTAGTTAAAGATCTTGGAGAAGATGGATCAGGATCCCCAAGGAGTATGTCAAATAAAGGCTTTAATTCTCCTGTGGAGAGGCCCAAAGTTGGCTGAAGCCAATTAATATCCCCCAGTAGTTTTTGGATATCATTTAAAGTGGCTAACCGATCTTTACTCAGCTGGATTTTTTGAGGTTTGATGAATGTGTCCATAATTTGAAATCCTAGATACAAGATAGGGGATCTAGTTTGTACTTTTTCTTCTGCTATGATCAACCCATGTTGTTTTAGGCTGATAGCCATATCCCAAATATCTCAAGGAGGTTCTGATGATAAGGTTGAGCTAATAGAATGTCATCCATATAATGAAGACAGATGAGTTTTGGATACTTTTTTCTTATGGGTTGTAAAACTTGGTCTACAAAAATCTGACACATAGTTGGACTGTTTGCCATGCCTTGAGGCAAAACTTTGCAATGATATCTTTGGTCTGGTCCTTCATGATTAATAGAAGGAACTGTAAAAGAAAATCTGGAAGCATCTTCAGGATGTAAAGGAATAGAGAAAAAGCAATTCTTTATGTCAGTAGTATAAGATGAAAACTCTTGGGCTGGGGAGATAGCTCAGTTGGTAGAGCGCTTGCCTCGCAAGCACAAGGCCCTGAGTTCAATCCCCAGCACCACAAAACAAACAAACAAACAAACAAAAAAAGATGAAAACTCTTGGGAATGGCTATAGGGTTAGGAAGTCCAGGCTGAGTAGGACCCATAATTTGCATAGTTTTATTAATCTCTCTAAGGTCATGTAAAAGTCTCCACTTCCCTGATTTCTTATTAATGATAAATACAGGTGAATTCCAGGGGGAAGTGGAAAACTCTATATGTCCCGCTTCCAATTGTTCTTATACTAATTGTTGGGCCGCCTGTAATTTTTCTTTAGATAGGGGCCACTGAGAGACCCAAACTGGTCTATTAGAAAGCCATGGTATTTTTAAAATATTAATCTCAGTGGCCCCTAAGGAAAATACCCTAACCCTGCCCAAGCCTGATTTTCCCTAGCCTTAATGGTTTCAATGTTTTCTTGTAAATGTTTGCCTAATCCTTTGCCTGGAACATACCCTTGTGTTTTCATTAACATCCATGTCACTAGAGCCTATAGGCTCAGTGGTAAGACATACTCCCAATTGCTGTAATACATCCCTTCCCCATAAGGTAACTGGCAAACAGGACAAAACATAAGCTGAAACATTCCCTGATGTCCTTCTTCATCTTCCCATTTAAAATCTTTGTGCTCTCTGTTCTGGGCTATTAGAATATCCAAGACCTTTTAGAGTACACAATGCCCATTGTAAAGGCCACTGTTTTGGCCAGTGTTGAGAATTGATAATGGAAGTATCAGCCCCTGTATCAAGTAACCCTTCGAATTCAATTTCTTGTACTTTGAGTTTACACATAGGTCTCTTTGAACAATCTTGAACCCAGCAAACCATAGGTCCTGCGCCAGTGGAGCCAAAGCCTCTTTTGTTTTGGTCTTGTGGTAAACATCTAAATGATTCATGAAGACTAGGGAGAAGGAGTAATTGAGCGATTCTGTCACCAGGATTAGCAGCAATAATACCACAAGGGGAACTAAGCATTATTTTAATTTCCCCCTGGAAAGCAGAATCTATAGCTCCAGGGAGTACTTGAAGTCCTGATCTAGTAGTTGAACTCCGCCCTAAGAGAAGCCCCACCATGCCAGGTGGGAGGGGTCCTCGGATTCCAGTAGAAATCAATTGAACCCCCATCTCAGGTGTTAATACTATTCAGGTGGTGGAAGAGAGGTCCAATCCTGCACTTCCTTGTGTTCCTCTGATAAGGGAGTCAACAGGTAGAAAGGATTGTGTCCAGGAACCATCTGAATTTGTGATCTGACATTGTTCCCCTCTAAAGCCCCATACATTTGTGGGCCCCGAGGCAAAGGGCCCTGTGCCCATTTTTTGAATGATTTTGTAACATCTTGCCCTCAACATCAGTAACTGATCTGCACTTGTTAGCTGTTGGAGGCCGCTGCCCTGTAGGGCCCGAAGTGGTAGCTGGCCTCGCCCTAAGATGGCACCGAGAATCCCAACCGCAAAGAAAAACAACTTTAAGGAAGTGCTTTCTATTGGCTGACTGATCTCTTCCACATCCGTGCTTAGCTCGTGATCAGTACGTGTCCTTATTACCCACCATTAAGTGTCCACGAGCCAAACACTTGACCCGTTAGGTGATTGGCTGTTACATCCTATAAAGCTTTGTACTTTCCGCAGCGAAGAGAGAGAGCTGCACGGTGAGAAGAAGAAGAAGACGGCGGCGGAGAGAGAAGAACCAGGCACTTGGCTCAGAGCTCTCCCATAAAAATAAAGACCTTAAAAGTCCATCTGAGAGCTGAGTCTTCATTGTACTCGCTGAACGAGATAGTTAGCCCAGTGTTTTCCCCTCCTGCACCTAGGGCACAGACTTGGGGGTTGAGGGGCCTTAGGTTTGTCGATAGCTGCTCCCTAACCCTTATTAGGGCATTGTCTCTTCTCATGGCCTGGTTGTCCACACAGGAAACAACCTTTAGGGCAAATTCCTCCAGAGATATTTAGAGGAGAGACACCTCTCATGGCTGCCGCAATTATGTTTCCTGTAATCACTGCCTCACTGATATCTTTACATAGTTTTATATAGATAGAAAGGTCCCTTTTATTTTTCCAGGATCTGATAGCCTCTTGGCAAAAATTTGTTAGCATTTTCATAAGCTAGCTGGACAACCAAAGGCAAAGCTGTCTCTACCTCTCCAAAAACTATACTTGCCGTCTGTAGGAGATGATCCACAAATTCTGGGTATGGTTCATTGGGTCCCTGTATAACCTTGGACAGACTGCCTTGGAGATCACTGGTTCCCTGTAAAGTTTTCCAGGCCTTGGTTGCCACTGTATATATCTGTGCATATACTCCAGGATCATATTGATTTTGTGTATCTATTGGAGCGTATTGGCCTTCTCCTGTTAGCATATCAACATTTCTACCAGGAAACCCTGCTGCTGCGTTTCTGTGAGCAATTTCAACAGATACTTCTTGCCACTGAGCTCTCCAAATCAGATATTGTCCTCCAGATAACACTGCTCTGCATAACTGTTTCCAATCAGTAGGAGTCAAATTTAAATTACTCAAAGACTCAAGCATACTTATGGTAAATGGTGCCTGAGGCCCATATGTCATAACTGCCTCTTTAAAGTTTTTAATGGTTTTAAAATCTAATGGTTAATGGTATCTCTGTCTATTTTGGTCCTTAAATATGGGCAGGTCCCACGAATTTTGGTGTTCTTTGTATTTAAGGGTGTCTAAATGCTTAGAAAGGTCCTGAATGGCCTTGGTCAGAGGATCCTCCCATGGTGGTGCAGAAGGCTGAATAAGATTTAGCTCTCTCCTACCTTTCCCCCTTGTTTTTCTTAAATTATCTGAGTGATTACTTTCTAAGTCACTACCACTCAATTCTTCCTCACCTTGTTTTCCTTGTTTAACAGATTCTCACTCTTGTACTTCTCCTAAGGCTTCCACACTTTCAGCGACACTTTCCTGGATGCTAGATTTAGATGAAGTTAAACATTCCCAAATTAATTGACACATAGGAAACTTTCCCTTAGGAAGGGGACCTCCTTGTTTTTCTGTTGCTTCTGTTTATGTAGATTCCCATTGTGGTACATTAAGTAAGCCTTCCTCTATAAACCATGGGCTCACTCTTGCTAGGGTTTGAACATATGACTTCACAGTAGATTCTTTTACTGCTGTACCATTACTCATTAATAAATCTTTTATGACTTTGGTCATCTCATTCTTTGAGATTTCCGACCCCATTATGAATTATTTTCCTTCCCTCGTCCTATATCACTCTGGCCAGAGACTCCCGAGAGTTTCCTCAGTACTTACCCACCGTGCCAAAGTCCCGGTATGGGCCACCACTTGTTGCCACCTGCAGCAATGAGACCGCGGGAAAGAATTGGAGGCGGACTGGGAATGAAAAACTTCTTTATTTTTCTTTAGTGGTGCTTCCTTGCTTGCTTCCTTGCTTGCTTCTCTCCCCAAGTAGATGCCTTGGTGCCAACACCAGCACCACCTTCCAGGATGGTCAAGGCCTCTCTTTGCCTTGCGGGACAAGATATCGGTGGCGTCTTCCCAGTACAAGTGCAGGTCTTGCGGGCTGAAGTGCCGGTCTAGCATAGAGTGGAGCCCCCAGGTGCCCGACGTTCCGCGTGCTCCGTTGTCCGACACCTCACACGCAATGTCGCTGGGGCCTCTGTGCAAGGGCAGCCTGGGCCATGTCCGCATAAGGATGGAGGAGGGGGTATAGCACACCAGCAGGTGGGCGTGTCCTCCCGCTCTCAGCACACGTGCACGCGCATGGCCTTCTCCCCAATCAGCTGCAAGCATGTCTCTACACCTCATAAACAGTGATTTATATCCGCATATCAGATAAAGTGGACTTCAAACTTAATCTCAAGAGACAAGGAAGGCTGCTTCATATTGATTAAGGGAATTATGCAATAAGAAAAAAGAAGTCAGGAATATTTATACCCCAAAAAATAGAGCTGCTGCGTACATCAAGATCTCTCCTCAATATCAAAAATCAAATAGGTCAAAACACAGTAATACTGGTTAACTTTAACATACCTCTCCCCATACTAGATATATCTTCCAAATAAAAACTAAATAAAGATTTTATAGACCTAAAAAATGTAATCAGTACTTTAGACTTAACAGATACATATAGAATATTTCATCACTCAATGACTGAATATACCTCCTCTGCAGCACATGAAACATTCTCTAAAATAGACCCTATTTTAGGCCACAATGTAACTATTAGCAAATACAAAATATAATAATAATAATGCCCTGCATACTCTCAGGTCATAATGAAATAAAATTAGAACTAAATAATAAGACAAAAAGTAGAGACTACTAGAACACTGGAGATTACATAATTCACTATTGAATTATGAATGCATAACAGAAGACATCAGGGGTGCAATAAAAGTACTTAGAAGTAAAAGAATAGTTTTACAGCATACCAAAACACTATGAAGATGACTCTAAGAGGAAGGTTCATAGCACTGAACTCATTGATTTAAAGATCAAAAAGATGCCAAATAAATAATCTAACATTACATTCTCAAGGTCCTAGCAAAAGAACAAATCAATACCAGTATCTATAGAAGACAGAAAATAACATCAGAGCCCAACTCAATGAAATTGACATTTTAAAAAATTCAAAAATCAATGAAACAAGATGGTTCTTTGAAAGAGTAAACAAAATTGACTGTTAGTTCAACTAAATAAAAGAGAAAAAATTATTAAAATTGATGATGAAACAAAATATCACCACAAACACTACTGAAATACACAGAATCATTAACTACTTTGAAAACTCATATTCCAATAAGCAAGAAAATCTTGAAGATATGAAAAATTTCTAGAGACATATTACCTAACCAAATTGAGACAGAAATATATAGAAAAATTAAACAGATCAATTTCTAGTAGTGAAATTGAAGAAGCCTTCAAAACCCTACTAATAAAGGAGTATAGGAATGAATGAATTCTCAGCTGAGATCTATTAAGAAGATCTAATATCATTCCTCTTCAAATTATTCCCTAAAGTTGAAAAGAAACTCTTGCAAACTAATTCTATGAAACTAGTAGCATCCTGATACCAAAACTGGACAAAGACACATTAAGGAACAAAAAGTTTACACCAATATCTTTGATGAACATAGATGCAAAAAAATCTTAATAAATTCTGGCAAATTGCATACAAAAATGCAATAAAAAGTAAGTTCACTATAATCAAGTGGGTTTCATCCCAGGGATGCAAGGTTGTTTCAACATATGGAAATCAATGAATGTAATATATCATATAAATAGACTTAAGGGAAAAAAAAACACATGATTATCTCAATAGATGCAGATATTGCTTGTAAAAAATGTAGCATCCATGCATGCTGTTCTGACTGGAGTGAGATGGAATCTCAGTGCAGTTTTAAACTACACTGAAAAACTAGGGATAGATGTAACATAACCTCAACATTGTAAAAGCTTTATATGACAAACCCAGGGTCAACATCATTCTAAATGGAGAAACAGAAATAATTCCCATTAAAAACTCTTCCATTAAAAGCAAGGATGCCCCCATTCACCACATTCACCACTTTCTATTTAGCATAGTCCTTGAGATTCTAGCCAGAGCAGTTAGGCAAAAGAAAGAAATTAAAGGGATATGAATGCAAAAAGAAGAGCTCAACCTGTCTTTTTCGGCTGACAACATGATCATATAATTAGAAGTCTGAAAAACTCCACCAGTGAATTTCTAGAACTCATAAATGAATCCAACGAACTAGCAGAATACAAAATTAATACCTGTAAATCAATTGCATTGCTATACACCAATAATGGATCAGCTGAAAGGGAAATTAGGAGAACCGTCCCATTCACAATAGCCTCCAAAAAATAAATTAAAATAAAATACTTAGGCATCAACCTAACAAAGAGGTGAAGGTTCTCCTCAATAAATACTCCAGAACATTAAGAAAGAAAGTGAGGTAAACCATAGAAGATGGCAACACTTCCCATGTTCTTGAATAGGGAGTATCAATGTTGTCAAAATGGCCATACTACAAAAAGTGCTAGCTATATAGATTCAAAGAAATCCCCATCAATATTCCTATGATGTCTCCATAGAAATAGAAAAAGCACTCATGAAATTTATTTGGAAAAACAAGAGGCCCTGAATAGCTAAAGCAGTACTTAGCAAGAAATAAAAAGCAGAAAGCATTACAATACCAGTCCTTAAATCACACGATAGAGCTATAATAACAAAAACAGCATGGTATTGCCACCAAAATAGGCAAGAGGACCAGTGGAACAGAATAGAAAACACAGGGACAAACTCACACAAATAGAGCTACCTCATATTAGACAAAGGGCTAAAACTGCACACTAGAGAAAAGATAGCCTCTTCAACAAATGGTTCTGGTAAAACTGGAAATTCATATGTAATAGAATAAAAATTAATCCCTGTTCTTCACCTTATGGAAAAATTAACTCTAAGTCCATCAAAACACACAAATTATACCAGAAACCCTGCACATACTAGAATAAAAGTTAAGCCCAGCACTTCAATACATTGGCACAGAAACTGACTTCCCAAACAAAATACTAAAATAAAAATTAATAAATGAGATGGCATCAAAATAAATATCTTCACAGCAGAAGAAACAATAGCATGAAGAGAGAACCTACAGAATGGGAGAAATTTCCAGCAGAATATGTTGTTAATTTCTAGCATATACAAAAAATTCCAACTGTTTTACACCAAAATAAATAAATAAAAGGGCAGAAGAACTGAAAGAATAAATATGAATGATTAACACATGTGAAAAAATGTTCAACATTTCTAGATATTAGAGAAATACAAATTAAAACTACACTGAGATTCCATCTCACTATAGTCAGAATAACAAGTATGAAGAACACAACGAATTTTCATGAGGATGTGGGGAAAATTGAATGCTTGCACACTGTTGTTATGACTGCAAATTGTTGCAATTTCCCTGGAAAGCAGTATGGAGTTCCTCACAAAGCTAGGAATGAAACAACCATTTAACCCAGTTATCCCACTCCTCAGTATATATCCAAATGACTTAAAGCTAGCATATTCTGGGGGTGGGGTTGTGACTTAGTGGTAGAGAACTTGCCTAGCACATGTGTGGCAATAGGTTGAATCCTCAACACCACATAAACATAGAGTGAAGTCATTGTGCCCTTGTACATCTAATATGTCATCTAATATATATATAATATATATATATTATATATTGAACATACTATATAGTACAGCAACACAGCCACAATATTATTTATAGCAGCAGAATTCATAATAGCTAAGATGTGAAATTAACCTGGGTGCCCTTCATAAGATGAATGGATAAAGACATTGTGGTTTGTATACACAATGAATAATACTCAGCAGCAAGTAAGAATGATTTTATGACTTTTGCCAGTAAATGGATGAACCTGGAGAATATTATGCTTAGTGAAATAAAACAATCCCAAAATAACATAGGTCAAATAATTTTGCTGATATGTGGAAGCTAAATCACATAGAGTGGGGAAGGATAAGAAGAGAAGTTCAGTAGATTAGACAATGGTGACTAGGAGGAGGATAGGAATAGGAAAGATAGTAGAAAAAATCCAACATAATTTTTCTATGTACACAAAAGAAAATACCTAAATAAGTACCATGATTGTGCCAACCCAAAAGAATAAGATCCTAATTAGAATATTTAAGATATATCCCATGCTTGTATAATTTTATCAGAACAGAATCTACTGACATGTAGAACTGAAAGGAACCAATAAAATTAAATAAAAATGATGTATTTGAAGAGCCAGATATGTTTATCCTGTTATAAACGTTATACAATATAAACATGTATCAAAACTTGATATAGGAAAAATATGTAAAATTTTATTTATATTTTAAAAATAAGTTGACATTAAAAAAACAAAAAAATACAAACCAGGTTTTTGTGGCTATTTGCTATCTTAATAACATACAAGCAACAATAAATGTTGGTGAGGATGTGGCAAAAAAGGTATACTCATACATTACTCTTGGGAATTCAAAATGGTGCAACCATTGTGAAAAGCAATATGGAGATTCCTCAGAAAACTTGGATTGGAACCACTATTTGACCCAGTTATCCCACTTCTTGGTTTATACACAAAGGACTAAAAATGAGTATACTACAGTGACACAGCCTCATCAATGTTTATAGCAGTTCCACTCACAATAGCTAAGCTATGGAACCAAACTAGGTGCCCTTCAACAGATGAATGGATAAGAAAGAATGAAATTAAGGCATTTGTTGGTAAAAGGATGGAGTTGGAGAATATCAGGCTATGCAAAATAAACCAAACCCAGAAAACCAAAAGCCAAATATTCTCTCTGATACATGGATGCTAATTCACAATAAGGGAATGCTAGGGAAGAATAGATTTACTGTATATTAGGTAGAGGGGCGTGAAGGGAGGGGAAGAGGTATAGGGGTAGGAAGAATAGTAGAGTGAAACAGACATTATTACCCTATGTACATATATGACTGATGTAATCTTACAGTATGTACAATCAGAAAAGTGAGAAATTATACTCTGATTTATCAAAATACACAAATGCATTCTACTGTAATATACTACTTTATAAAATTTATTTTTATTGTAAACAAATGGGATACATGTTTTTTCTGTTTGTACATGGAGTAACAGCATACCACTTGCATATTCATATATTTACATAGAGTAATGATGTTTGATTCATTCCATTATTTTTCCTTCCCCCACCCCTCCCCCCTCTCTTTTTCCTCTATATAGTCCCTCCATTCTCCATTCTTGCCGCCATCCCACCCCCCATTACATGTCATCATCCGCTTATCAGTGAGATCATTCGTCTTTTGGATTTTTGAGATTGGCGTATCGCACTTAACATGATATTCTCCAATTTCATCCATTTGCCTGCAAATGCCATAATTATATTATTCTTTATAGCTGAGTAATATTCCATTGTATTTATATACCACAGTATCTTTATCCATTCATCAATTGAAGGGCATCTACGTTGATTCCACAGTCTGGCTATTGTGAATTGAGCAGCTATGAACATTGATGTGGCTATATCTCTGTAGTATGCTGATTTTAAGTCCTTTGGGTATAGGCCGAGGAGTGGGATAGCTGGGTCAAATGATAGGTCCATTCTAAGTTTTCTGAGGAATCTCCACACTGCTTTCCAGAGTAGCTGCACTAATTTGCAGCCCCACCAGCAATGTATGAGTGTACCTTTTTCCCCACATCCTCTCCAACACCTATTGTTGCTTGTATTCTTGATAATCGCCATTCTAATTGGGGTGAGATGGAATCTCAGTGTAGTTTTGATTTGCATTTCTCTTATTACTAAAGATGGTGAACATTTTTTCCATCCATATATCTGTTGATTGCTTGTACATCTTCTGTGAAGTGTCTGTTAGTTTCCTTAGCCCATTTGTTGATTGGGTTATTTGTATTCTTGATGTAGAGTTTTTTGAGTTCTTTATATATTCTGGAAATTAGTGCTCTATCTGAATTATGAGTGGCGAAGATATTCTCCCACTCTGTAGGCTCTCTCTTCGCATTGCTGATAGTTTCCTTTGCTGAGAGAAAGCTATTTAGTTTGAATCTATCCCAGTTATTTATTCTTGCTTTTATTTCTTGTGCTATGGGACTCCTGTTAAGGAATTCTGATCCTAAGCCAATAAGGTGAAGATTTGGACCTACTTTTTCTTCTATAAGATGCAGGGTCTCTGGTCTGATTTCAAGGTCCTTGATCCATTGTGATTTCATTTTTGTGCAGGGTGAGAGATAGGGGTTTAGTTTCATTCTGTTGCATATGGATTTCCAGTTTTCCCAGCACCATTTGTTGAAGAGGCTATCTTTTCTCCATTGCATATTTTGGCACCTTTGTCTAGTATTAGAAAATTGTATTTATTTGGGTTTGTGTCTGTGTCCTCTGTTCTGTACCATTGATCTACCTGTCTAATTTGGTGCCAATACCATGCTGTTTTTGTTATTATTGCTTTGTAGTACAGTTGAAGTTCTGGTATTGTGATACCCCCTGTTTCATTCTTCTTGCTAAGGATTGCTTTAGCTATTCTGGGTTTCTTATTCTTCCAGATGAATTTCATAATTGCTTGCTTTATTTCTGTGAGGTATGTCATTGGGATTTTAATTGGAATTGCATTGAATCTGTATAGCACTTTAGGTAATATGGCCATTTTGACAATATTAATTCTGCCTATCCAAGAACATGGGAGATCTTTCCATCTTCTAAGGTCTTCCTTAATTTCTTTCTTCAATGTTTTGTAGTTTTCATTGTAGAGATCTTTTACCTCTTTCGTTGGATTGATGCCCAAGTATTTTATTTTTTTTGAGGCTACTGCAAATCGAGTTGTTTTCCTCATTTCCCTTTCAGTTGTTTCATCGCTTGCATATAAAAATGCTGTTGACTTATGTGTTGATTTTATAGTCTGCTATTTTGCTGAATTCATTGATGAGGTCCAGAAGTTTTCTGGAGGAGTTTTTTGGATCCTCTAAATATAGAATCATGTCATCCACAAATAGTGACAGCTTAAGTTCCTCTTTTCCCATTCATATCCCTTTAATTTCTTTAGTCTGCCTAATTGCTCTGGCTAGAGTTTCAAGGACAATGTTGAATAGAAGTGGTGAAAGAGGACATCCCTGTCTTGTTCCTGTTTTTAAAGGGAATGGATTCAGTTTTTCTCCATTAAGAATGATGTTGGCCATGGGCTTAGCATTAATAGCCTTTACAATGTTCAGGTATGTTCCTACTATCCCTGTTTTTTCTAGTGTTTTCAGCATGAAGGGGTGTTGTATTTTGTGGAACGCTTTTTCTGCGTCATTTGAAATAACCATGATTCTTATCCTTAAGTCTATTGACATGATGGATTACATTTATTGATTTACAGATGTTGAACCATTTTTGCATTTCAGGAATGAACCCCACTTGATCGTGGTGCACAATTTTCTTAATATGTTTTTGGATACGGTTTGCCAATATTTTGTTAAGGATCTTTGCATCTATATTCATCAAGGATATTGGTCTAAAATTTTCTTTCCTTGATGTGTCTTTTCCTGGTTTGGGTATGAGGGTGATATTAGCTTCATAGAAGGAGTCCGGTAGGGTACGCTCCTTTTCTATTTCCTGGAATACTTTGAGAAGTATTGGAATGAGTTCTTCTTTGAAGGTCTTTTAGAACTCGGCTGAGAATCCGTCTGGTCCTGGGTTTTTCTTGGATGGTAGATTTTTAATGGCTTCTTCTATTTCATTGCTTGATATTGATCTGTTTAAATCATGTATGTCCTCCTGGTTCAGTTTGGAAGGAGCATATGTCTCTAGAAATTTGTCAATGTCTTCGGTAGTTTCTATTTTGTTGGAATATAGATTTTCAAAGTAGCTTCTCATTATGTTATGTATCTCAGTGGTGTCTGTCATGATATTTCCTTTTGCATCATGTATTTTAGTAATTTGAGTCTTTGTTAGTGTGGCTAAGGGTTTATCTATTTTGTTTACTTTCTGAAAGAACCAACTTTTTGTTTTGTCAATTTTTTGAATAGTTTCTTTTGTTTCAATTTCATTGATTTCAGCTCTGATTTTAATTATTTCCTGTCTTCTACTACTTTTTTCTGTTATTCTGTTCTTCTTTTTCTAGGGCTTTGAGTTGTAATGTTAGGTCATTTAATTGTTGACTTTTCATTCTTTTCTGGAATGCGCTCCATGCAATGAATTTTCCTCTTAGTACCGCTTTCATAGTGTCCCAGATATTTTCATATGTTGTATCATCGTTCTCATTGACCCTAAGAATTTTTTAATCTCTTTTGTGATGTTTTCTGTTATCCATGTTTCATTCAATAGCATATTATTTAGTCTCCAAGTGTTGGAGTAATATCCTTTTTTTAAATTTTTTCATTGATTTCTACTCTCATTCATTATGATCTGATAGAACACAAGGCAGTATCTCTATTTTTTTGCATTTCCTAAGGGCTGCTTTGTGGCATAACACATGTTCTATTTTTGAGAAGATTCCATGTGCTGCTGAGAAGAAAGTGTATTCGCTCGTTGATGGATGGAATATTGTATATATGTCTATTAAGTCTAGGTTATTGATTGTGTCATTGAGTTGTATGGTTTCTTTTGTTGGATTTTGTTTGGAAGATCTATCTAGTGGTGACAGCGGTGCATTAAAGTCACCCAGAATTTTTGTGTTGTGGTCTATGTGTTTCTTGAAATGGAGATGGGTTTGTTTGATGTACAGGGATGCACCATTGTTTGGGGCATACTATTTACTATCGTTATGTCTTCCTGATTTATGATTCTCTTAAGCAGTATGAAATGTCCTTCTTTATCCCTTCTGACTAACTTTGGCTTGAAGTCCACTTTATCTGATATAAGGATGGAAACCGCTTTTTTACTGAGTCCTTGTGCATGGTAGGTTTTTTTCCCATCCTTTCACCTTTAGTCTGTGGATGTCTTTTTCTATGAGATGTGTTTCTTGCATGCACCATATTGTTGGGTCTTTCTTTTTAATCCATTCTGCCAGTCTATGTGTTTTGATTGAGGAGTTTAGGCCATTAACGTTCAGGGTTATTTTTGAGAAATGATTTGTATTCCCAGTCATTTGGCTTATTTTGGTTTTTTAATTGGCTTGGTTTCTCCTTTGAGTGCTTTTTCTCTAAGGTAGTTCCTCCCTTTGCTGATCTCCATTGTTGTTTTTCATTTCCTTCTCATGGAATATTTTGTTGAGAACATTCTGTAGTGCAGGCTTTCTATTTGTAATTTCTTTTAACTTTTGTTTATCATGGAAGGATTTTATTTCATCTTCAAATCTGAACGTTAGTTTTGATGTTTATAGGATTTTTGGTTGGCCACCATGTTCTTTCAGAGCTTGAAATATGTTGTTCCAGACCCTTCTAGCTTTTAGAGTCTGGGTTGAGAATGTCGGCTGCTACCCGTATAGGTCTCCCCCTATATATAATCCGATGCTTTTCTGTCATGGCCTTCAAAATCCTATTTTTATTTTGAATGTTAGGCATTTTCATTATAATGTTCCTTCGTGTGGATCTGTTGTGATTCTGTGTATTTGGTGTTCTGTGAGCCTCCTGTATTTGATTTTCTATTTTATTCTTCAGGTTTGGAAAATTTTCTGATATTATTTCATTGAATAGGTTGTTCATTCTTTTGGTTTGTATTGTTGTGCCTTCCTCAATCCTAATAATTCTTAAATTTGGTCTTTTCATGATGTCCCATAGTTCTTGGAGATTCTGTTCATGATTTCTTACCATCTTCTCTGTTTGGACAACTTTATTATCAAGATTAAATATTTTGTCTTCATTGTCTGAGGTTCTGTCTTCCAAGTGGCCAAGTCTGTTTGTGATGCTTTCCATTGAGTTATTTATTTGGTTTATTGTCTCCTTCATTTCATGGATTTCCATTTTGTTGGTTTTTTTTTTTTTTTTTTGAGAATCTCTATCTCCTTGTTGAAATGATCTTTTGCTACCTGCAGGTGCTCTTTCAGCTTATTGGTATTATCATTCATTGCCTGCATTTTCTCTCTTATCTCATCCTTTGCTTCACGAATCATCTTAATCATGTACAATCTGAAGTCCTTTTCTGACATTTCTTCTAACATACTGTCATTGGATTCTATTACTATAGAATCTAGATTTATTTGGATCATTTTCTTTCCTTGTTTTTTCGTGTTGTTCATGTATCTTCCCCTCTAGCAGTGCAGATTGGGGTATTGCAGATTTCCCCCTATAGGCTTATAATGGCCCTATAGGTTTCCAAAACCCTTTCTTTAATGGGAGATCAATATTAGCAGTGCCCAAATCAGACACTATGCAATCCTAGACCAAATAGCCCCTCTGGGGACAAAAACAAAATTGTCATAATAACCAAAATGAGTTCAAATGTTATCTTTGGTAAAACAAACAGGTTTGCATTAAGGTCTGCAGTTTCTAATGGAGGACAAAGAGAATGCAGAGGGGTGTAGAATGTGGCTGTTAATGGGATAAGAAAAGAATATTCAGAAGTTCTAGAAAACAGAAAGGGTGAGAGTGTAATCAAAAGAAATCGGATGTTAGCATGCAAAAAATGGAGAAAGAGACTCTGAGGGAACAGGTAAACAAAAGGAAAAGAAAGCAAGAAAAGTAAAGAAATAAAAACTTAATTTTTTTAAAAAATGAGAAAAAAAAATCTAGTGTATAACAGTCATATACTAATGAAACCTCCCTGAGTTCAGTAGTGTGATGCATGAGAAATACCTGACAATTAGCTTCAAACCTCCAGCAGGTGTCTCAGGATGGGATTTGCCCCACCCTAAGATCAGAGCTATGGCTTCCAGGATTATCCAAGATGGCCGCTCTGCCTTCAAAATGTGTTGGCAAATGGGGAGTTGCAGCTCAGGGGTGGACTTGGTCAGCTGGAGATTCTGGAGAAGGGATGCAGTTGGTCTGGCAGGGGTCCTGAAGGTCCCGTGTGTTTGGTGTAGTTGTGGGATCCTGGAGGCTGGGTGCAATCAGTCGGTCTGGGTTCCCAGTGACAGTGCGCTGTCAGTTGGTCTGGGGGTCCTGGTGGCAGGGAGCAGTCAGTTGACGTGAGGGCCCTAGAGGCAGGGAGTGATTGGCCGGGCTGAGGCATCCTGGAGACGGGGCTCAGTCAGTTCGGTCAGGTGTCCTACGGGGCCTGGCTGTTGTGTCAAAATGGTGGCAGCCACATGTAATCAAACCTGCAGGTACTGTAACAGTGAACTTCCAGGCCAGCAGGCTGCTGGTTCTCTACTGGCGGTCTGCCTGTAATATACTACTAATTAGAACAAATAAAAATTTTAAAAAACAAAATAAAACAAAGAATACATGAATACCATCAAAATTTGAATTCAAATTTACTAGTAAATGTTTCCTTTAGTCATCTACTTAATTGGATTTCGAAAGTTTCTTTTGTACCATTGGTATTGGAATCACTAGAGATCTTGATACATATTCAGAAAACCCAGCTCCATCCCAGAGCTACAGAATCATTTCTACATTTTATTTAATCTCTGATTCATGAATGTACAATTAAAATTTGAGAATTTACCTTCTTAATCACCATAATTTAATCATCTGAGAAATGCATGCAATTTAGCTCATGATATATAAAACAATAAAATGTATATTTTTGTGTTGATGCATGAGTTCTGTATTTTATTTCATAAAAGTGTAGTATATGTAAATAATTCCTTTTGGACTGATGTCACAATTTCTTCTCAGTTATGTTATAGTATCACTGTGTTTAAAAATATCTTAAAACTAATTAAAATCATCCCCTATATGAGAGACTTTCTACTAACTTTCACTTCAACTTCAGTTAAATTACAAACTCTGTGAATGATCATGTGTTCAATATGCTACTCATTTACCCATTCTTATTTCAGGAACTGTTGACATTCTGGGATGTGGCCATTGATTTCACTGAAGAGGAGTGGGAATACCTACAGCCTGCTCAGAAAAACTTACATAGAGATGTGATGTTAGAAAACTATAGAAACTTGGTCTTCCTGGGTAAGCATAACTTTCCTTCAGAATTCTTAATTAATTATTAATATTTAATTTCTTCTCCTTGCAGAGTGTATTTTGGAAACTTCTCTGCAAGAATGAGTTTCAGATTTGTGCTTTCAAGAAAAAAAATGGCATGTTTTTGGTACAGATAAAATATTAATGACATTCCTTTTAGTCGTTAATCTTTCCATTTCTTAATGTTATATATCCTTCATTTTAGATACGTGGTACTTAGAGTAATTTGGTGATATAAAATATTGTGGCCTACATATAGCACAGGAAACAGTTGAGGCCCAAAAGTCAAGGAGGAAGCTAATTTTTTTTAATGAAGAAATCATCCAGCAGAAAGAAAAAAATTTCAGAAGCTTACTTTTATTTCTCTTGTTATCATTACACATGCACTGCCCTATGTTTATCATGCTTTCAAATTCTTTAAAGTCTCCTTTTTTTCTTCAGTGATGTCTGAATTCATTCAAATCAAGCACCAAAATTTCCCTTTGTTTGTGAGGGTCAGCATGATCTAAAAGATGTTCCATTATTTATGGGAAACTAGGAAATCTGTGCACATTTTTGGAGACCTCTGGGTCAAACAATTGTAATAAATAACTCACAAAGCAGTTTCTGTAATATTATTTATAGATTTATTCATTAAAATTACCTATCAGAGCTCTTCATGAATACTTATAATGAGTTTTCTGCGAAATGAATGTCAAGGTTCACAATGAATGCTTTTTTTGCATATATATTCATAGTTGTAATTATATAAAAGAGTGTGTAAAATAATATATCTGTGGTTATATACAATTTTATTGGTTAAATTTTTTTCCTTTCATTTTATATTGTAGGTGTCATTTTGTAAAGTAGGTTTCCTCACACCACTGAATACTCTTTTATTTTTATCTGTACTTTATGATTGGATGGCAATTTCCATTATTTCATGAATTTGGGCAATGTAAGTTGAAATTAAGATGGGCACAATTTTTGTTTCTATTGCCAATAAAATTATATGTGTTTTTACTCACTTTTATAATAATACATCTTTTTTCAATGACATTTTTTATCTGGATTGGTTTTTCGTACTGCCTATGTACATAGGAATGAAGATTTTAAAAATATATTCATATTTTGAGGATTGAATGCAGGGGTGCTCTAATAATAAACTATATCACCAGCCCCTTTTTTATTTATATTTGGAGAGAGGTTTTCAGTAAGTTATCGAGGATGGACTTGTAATTGTAATCTTCCTGCCTCTGTATTCCTAGTACCTGGATTATGTGCCTGTCCATTGCCTACATATTCATGAGTATGTTTTATTAATTTTATAAGTGCTATGGAATTTAAAGGTATCTTTCAAATATTTTGCAACTCTTTTTTACTTTTATGTGTTGTTTGAAATTTAATTGTGATCAAAGTCATAAAACAAAACTTGTCTCTAAAATATCAAATATTCAGTAACATTAATTTAAACTTTTACATAATTTACGTGTAAGGAAGTTTACATCTCAAAAATCAATAAACTAATTCCTGTAAACAGGGAAACATTCCTATCTTCTCCCATCACTAATACCATTCTCATTTCTGTTTAAAAAGGGTTTTTTGGTTTTTTTTTTGTTTCATTTTTTGTTGTTTTGCTTTGTTTAGGTATCTCATATAAATAGAATTCTGCCATATTTGTCTTTTCTGTGAGTGACATTTCAGTTAATATAATGTACTGAAGATTTATCCTGAATATTTTACAAAATTTATAACTTTTTAAATTGAAAAATATTCTATAGCTTCTACATTCCAAATTGCCTCATCCACTCATTTTAAGGGATGCTTGGTTTGCTTCCCCAGTATAGCTCTGTTGAATAATAGTGTTACAAATATTGGTGCACATATATGCTTTAATTTGCTATATAGGAAAGGGCTTATTACACTAGAATTCAATATACCTTTCTGTCAAACTTGATGTCAGTTTTACCAGTTGAATATTATAGCTTTTAATGTTTTTAAGTCATGAAACAATATTCTCCCAATTTTTTTTTTTTGTATTTTGAATATTTTCAAGGTATTCATACAAGTTTGAGATTTCATGAAATATCCAGAATAGTTTTTTTTGGTTTCTGAAAAAATAATATAACATTGGGAGTTTGATAGATACTTACATGAAGTCTCCAAATTATCTTGAGGAGTAGAAAAGTCTTTTAATTTTATCATTCAGTTCTGGAACAAGACCATGTTTAACAATGTACAATCAATTGCAACATATTTATGGGTTTTTGAACCTTCCTTTCAACATTAATTTCTAATTTTATTCTATGATGTTTACAAAATAATTTTATTATCTATTAACCTTCATTTTACTACTTAACAGTTTGTTGATCAAGTTTAATGTTACATATCTGGGAAACATGATGTGAGTTGAAAGTATTGCTATTCTTATTGCAATTTTCTAGGGAAAGGTGCTCTTTATCTTCACATAATATTCTGCTTTGCCTCTTTTCAATTTTTTTAATTTAAATTATATTTTATATCATTTAACTTTTTGTTTTAAGTTATGTTTCTATAATTTGGGCACCTCAGCTTTCTTTTGACCACTTTTGTATGTAACACTCGTATATTCTTTTGCTTTCATTCTATTTGTGTCCTTAGTTTTAGAGTTCCCTGTAGGCTACATACAGTTGTATTTCCTTAGATTTTTCTTCTTTTTATAACTTTTTTATTTTATATTTTTAGGTATATATGACAATAGAATGTATTTGGACATATTATACATATATGGAGTATAACTTCCCATTCTTGTGTTTGTATACAATATGAAGTTACACTGACTCTGTATTCATATATGAAACATAGAAAATTTATGTCTGATTCATACTACTGTTTTTATTCCCATCACTCTCCTTTCCTTAACTCATCTTTGTGTAATCCTATAAATTCTATTCTTGCCTCCTCCACTTTATTGTGTGTTAGCATCCACATATCAGAGAGAACAGTTAGTCTTACAAAGCGATGTCTTACTACCTCTACATGTAACATACACCAGGAACTTCTGAACATCTAGACAGATGAAATATTTCAATTAAGGACTTAATTTGTCCACTATGTAAATGATAGTCTTGTAAAAACTGCACACATATAACAATATTTCTAATTTGAGAATATCTTCAAAGTATGAGCATTCTGGCCCTTTCCCAGTAAAGTGCACTATAATGTTCAAATTTCCAAGGACAATTCTTCCTAGGAACTTTAAAACTTTTAGAGAAAATATACAAAATTTATTTGCTAATTCTACTTTGTTGTCATATGCTGGCAAACTCTTTAACATCTAGAAAAACTACATGTAGATTAGGATTCATTACTCCTTTATATACACTGTATACACACCAAAATAAAACAAAACCCTTATACATAGCAACAATGGTTACTCTTTTCCCATTGTAAGCACATTGGTATGGTGCTTCAGAGAACCAGCACACAATGGATACTACTCCTCAGGGGGTTTGGCTATTGTCTCCCAGAAAACATTTCATAAGAATTTAAACAAAAATAAATTTACAAAACATGTTATATTTTACCACTTCTACTTTTAACATATATATCAGGCACCTTAGAACATCTAGAAAGCAGATATTTCAAAAAAATTTCTTAGCATTTTCAACTCTATATGCAGTAATGAGGAGTATAATATATACACAAAAGAATGGTTATAATTTTTTTAAAAAGTCTTTTAAGTATAACCATTCTTCTCATGACCAAATTCTTCTACATTTCCTCTGACCCACTGTACAAAAATGGAAAAGTTTCAATCCTAGAGGTGGTCAACTCCATATGAAAGTCACTTCCAGAAGACATTTCAGATTTTTTAAAACAAATGGACATTTACAAGATGCTATTTTCTTCTTCTTCCTTTTTTTTTTTTTTTTTTTTTTTTGGTGCTGGGGAATCGAACCCAGGGCCATGTGCTTATGAGGCAAACACTCTACCAACTGAGCTATCTCCCCAGCCTTCAAGATACTGTTTTCTAACTCTATCATATGTTGGAAGCCTTTTATATTTAGAATGTTCAGATATAGCAAAAGTTTTAAAAGTTGAGAGCAGCTTTTGTATATCATATAAACAGGCCTTCTATGTACAGCCAGTAAATCTTCCCAAAGGATGGTGGGCATTTCTGATTGATCAAATTTGATGTGTTACTCTACAGTTTTTCTTTTGGGTAGGGCAAACACCAACTGCTCTAGGGTGCTCACTGTTTCATTCTTCATGCTCCAGGACTTTTCTCCTCTTCCAGTGTGGTTAAGGTCTTTGTTTGCTTTGTTGGGATAAGATGCAGTCTTGTGGAGCCATCATGGAGCAGTCCTAAAAGGTCATAGTCTGTGATTCATGGCAAAGCTTTCCCTAGTCCCCTTGTATCCTTGGGCCCTTAAAGCCCCTGTTGACCTCCATGGTTTTGGGGTGACTGCCATTCTTCTTGCCATACCACACTGCCACTCAAAGACACCATTTCCTCAGTGGTGGATTCAACAAGGAGGGACAGGATTGAGCAAGGTGATATGGCAACCAGAGGGTCCTGGGTCCAGGGTCATCCAATAGGCCACTGCCACCATCAGGTCATCCAAGCAGAGGAAGAGGTACACTAGTCCTTCACAGCATGGGCATGGCAGTGTGCAGCCCCAGTAGGAACTCAGGGTCTGTACAGCAGAGGCTGCATTCTGTCCTGGGGACTCCCACCTCACCCACTGGCCTGGGGAGCAAGCACCCCAGAGGGACTAGGGTAGCAGGACATGCTCCATTTCTTTTCACCCTCTCTGAAAAGAAATGACTGTTCCTACTTTTAGATTTAATTCTCTTAGTCAAGCTTTTTGTTTTGATTTATGTTTTGTAGAGTATATTAATCAAATAAATTTTAAAAGTGAAGAATTCACTTTCCTATTTTATATGTGGTTTTCTATAAATCTTACTGTCTTTCCTACTTTGCTTAATGCTTTAGATTGTGGTTGATTGCTTTTCAGTGGCATGCTTTGATTCATCTCCCAATTCCCTTTATACATTTTTATTATATATATATATAGTATATGTATGCATATACATATATATATTCCACTTCCCTTTATATAGTCTATAGGTTTTAAAATTTTTATTTTTATTATATTTATTTTTAAATTTTTATTTTTAGGGCTGGGGCTATAGCTCAGTTGGTAGAGTGCCTGCCTCGCAAGCACAAGGCCCTGGGTTCAATCTCCAGCACCGTAAAAAAAAAAAAAAAATTATTTTTATTATAAAAAAGTGCATTCAGTTTGCACTTAATAGTTTGACTCAATAGTCAAGATATGGACTCAACCTATGTGCCCATTAATGAACAAATAAATAAAAATATGGTATTTCTATGCTATTACTATTTAGCTATAAAATATTATGTCATTTAAAGCGACACAGGATGAATATGTAGGACTTTGCATTAAGAGAAATAAGGCAAACAGAAAGTCAGTTGAAGGCACATCTGACTCACATGTGGAATTCAGAAATCCAGAGAGTAAAATTGTGGTCACCAGTTACTGTGTTTTGTAGAGTATTGGCATATTGTCAAAGTCTATAAATTTTTATTATTATGGCCATAAGAATGTTGAGGTTTTTTTTTTTCAATCAGTTGGTGAGTGTAGTGTACTATGTTCTTGATGAATACTAAGTGAATGAATGAAATACTTTATAAGCACAAATTTGATAACTATATTCAGTAATGCATGTGTTAACTCACTAGATTTAGTCACTTCACCTTGTATATATAGTTTAAAATACTGTGAAATACTTAGTAAATATACAAAGTTGAATTTGTCAATAAAATATCAGCAAATAACACAAACTTAAAAAATAAAAAGCAATTTATTTGTTTTGATTGCCACATGTTGACTTTATTCAAGTAGTATGGACATAGTTGTACAAGGTTTTTAACACCTCTCAAATGTTTTTTCATGGAGAATCTTCTCTAGACGTGTGTACTTTTCTCATTAAAAATTTTGTCCTTTCTTCTTCTTATGATTCCATAGCCTTTTTATCCTTGTTGAATATCTGTGGTATCATTATCCAAAATCTATTTGTTACTTCCAGGTCTCTGTCATGGTAGACAGAAACAAGTTTTTAGACACTCTTCAAGAAAGCCAGAAGTGTTTCTCAATGTTTCATATGTTCCATATTCTACTGAGAGTGAAGGTAGCTGGTAGATTTTTTCCCAATTGCCCTATGCCGTATTAGGGAGAAGGAAAGACTGTGGTTGATAAAAGTAGCATACTTTCCTTCCCTCTTTACTCTAATAGTCTTCTTAGTAATGTACTCATGTTGGATTCTGTAATCTCTATGGTAGTTTGGGGAATTTTCACAAAGTAATTTTGTCTGTACACTTTCACTTAGTTTATACATTTCTGGAGTGATGATGACCTTGGATTTACTAATCTTCTACCCTGCTGCTATTGTAATATTGCTATAATTTCATAGGTTATTTATAAAAAATATATCTATCCCAGACTAGTAAGTAAAATAATTATCATTTTGATTTATTTCAGTCATGTATTCTTATCATACCCAAGAAATTTCACCAGGCCATGATATAAAACATATTTTTCAAAAAGTGAACAATGGAAAATATGAAAATTGTGACCTTGACTACTTAAAACAAAGGAGAATATGGAAAAGTTTAAGTAAACGTAAGTGTCAGAAATCATATTATCAAAAAATTGGAC
Source organism: Sciurus vulgaris (assembly GCF_902686455.1). Taxonomy (NCBI): domain Eukaryota; kingdom Metazoa; phylum Chordata; class Mammalia; order Rodentia; family Sciuridae; genus Sciurus; species Sciurus vulgaris. The sequence goes on along the minus strand of NW_027632763.1, from coordinate 338,977 downwards.
CTTATTCACCACCACAGAATTCAGACTGGAGAGAAACCCTACAAATGTAAAGACTGTGACAAAGCTTTTAATAGTAAATCACACCGTATTTGCCATCAGAGAATTCATATGGACCAGAAGCCTTACAAATGTGAAAAATGTAGCAAATCCTTTATTCAAATAGCACACCTTATTTGCCACCAGAGAATTCACAAAGCTTTTAATCAAAAAGCAAACCTTATTCACCATCAGAGAATTCATACAGGACAGAAATATTACAAATGTGAAGAATGTAGCAAAGCTTATAATCAGATATCTCCACTTATTTTTCACCAGAGAATTCATACTGGAGAGAAGCCCTACAAATGTGATGAATGTAAGAAAGCTTTTAAAGACAAGTCAAGCCTTATTTACCACAGCAGAATTCATACTGGCGAGAAGCCACACAAATGTAAAGAATGTGGCAAAACCTTTATTAAAAAACCACATCTTATTTGCCATCAGAGAATTCATACTGGAGAGAAGCCCTACAAATGTGAAGAATGTGACAAAGCTTTTAAAGACAAATCAAGCCTTATTTACCACAGCAGAGTTCATACTGTAGAGAAGCCCCACAAATGTAAAGAATGTGACAAAGCTTTTTATCAAAGATTACTCCTTACTAAACACCAGGCAGTTCATACTGGAGAGAAGCCCTATGAATGTGAAGAATGTGACAAAGCCTTTAATAGAAAATCAGGCCTTATTCACCACCAAAGAATTCATACTGAAGAGAAGCCTTACAAATGTGAAGAATGTGGGAAAGGTTTTACTCATCTATCATACCTTAGTAGACATCAGATAATTCATACTAGAGAGAAACTCTACAAATGAAAACACTGTGCCATTCCTTTAAGTATTTTGTTCCACATCACAGCAATCATAGCAGAGATAAATTGTACAAATGTAAAAAAAAAAAATGACAATGTCTCCAACAATTGTTCACCCATTACTCAGCACCAAGAATACATACTGCTGAGTAAGAGTACTAGTGGAAAAAAATTGTTTCAAAGCTCTTAACCATTGCTCAAACATTAGTGAACACTGGAGACTTCATATTGCCCCAAAATCCTAAAAATAGTGTGTCCAAGGATTTATTCAAATTTCAATCTTTATTGAACATCTCAAACCTCATACCTATAGTGAAGGCTGAACAGCATTTGTCCAAAATATATGCCTTATATAACAGCAAAATGTTTATAATAAAAACCTTGAAGAATATTTTTAAAAGGTATTGTAAAGTCCTTATCTATACCTCACACCTTGATGTATGTGAGGATCAGTAAAATAAATCATTTAAGTATATAAAGTGAGTAATTGAATTTACCTTTTTACTTAAAATTTATTAAACATTATAAGGTGGTGTGGTAGAAATAATAAAATCATCATAAATGTCATAGCATAGTGTAGATAGTTCATCTTTGAAAGGGCTTAAATTCTTACAAATGAAAGATTTATTCTCACCATTGTATAGTAGAGAAAAAACATAAGAATTTTACTTTTTAAGGTTTTACACTGTATTGTAATGTTTTAAGTTTTATTGTTTTGTAGGTAGATTGAATTTAGGAATGCTTAGCCACTGAGCCATGTTCCCAGAACAACCACCCCCTTCTTAAATTTTGAGACAGGGTATTCCTAAGTTGCTTAGAAACTCAATAAATTGCTGAGGCTGACTTTAACTTGTGAAACTCTTTGCTAAACTTCCCAGTTTGTTTGTGTTATAGGCATGGGCCATCATGCTCAGTTTAGAGTGCATTTTCAGCTATATTCACCATTAGGTATGCAATTTGCTTGTAAATATTAGCAAATGTTTATTAGCATATTAACTTTTTTATGAATTGAATCATATCATTATCTTACAGATATACAGTGTTGCACTTGACTAAAGGATCTATGTAACAGTAAAACCTACTGTTGGGTAACTAGTACAATAACATCTCAATTTTTTACATATTTTAATCAAACTTATTCGGGAAATGTAATTTTTATAAATCAGATCTTTATACATTTTTTGTTTATGGGGAAATCATTACAGTTATAGAAAGCATATATAGATATGAAAATAAGCCTTGGCATTCCATATGTTGAATTAGAACTCTAACATTTTACCTGAAAGAATGATAGTACTCCTAAAGGCTGTGCAATTCTGGACAATCATACAGTCTTCCAATCAAGGGAATTATGAACACCCCAGAGACTAGGAGCCTCCAGTGAAGAAGGAGATATTCTCAGTGCTTCCATGTAAAGATATGTGTTCAACAGGACTCTCACCTACCCTGGTCTTGGCAAGTCTGACATTAATGTTAAAGCCCCATACTCTTACTTTTTGACTGGTGAGACTGGCTTGCTGGATGATTAACAAACTTAGAAATTGGAATTAAATACAGAGGCCAAGAAAAATAAAAACAGTATCTTGCCCTCAAAGTCAGCCTGAACCCAGGGAATAAGAGGACTGCTCTAAGGAGCGCTGCAACTCTGGGTCACACAACCTCCTGATCAAGGATATTGTTGAGACTAGAGGATAAAAAATCACTCAGTGCATCTGCTGCAGAGGAGGGTCATGGAAAAAGGGAGACATCCCTTGATGCTTCCAAAGGAAGCCACCTCATCAAGAGACCCTGCCTAACCAATGGCACTGGTGGAGCTAAGAAGCTGCTCTTAAGTTCTCTATGAGTGACACCTGTGGGAACTCAGCTGACTCTTTAACAAGATAGGAACCGGGTCAATTTGACCAGATTGATCTTAGACACCCAGCAAAACAGTTAAAACCAAAACATAGCCATTCTTGGGCATTTAAAAGAAATAATAGTTAAATGCAACTTAAGATGTACACTTGTATTAGCCCACTAGAATAAAGACTGGAAGCTATAGATGAAAGAAAGAATTTTCAGCAAATGTGCCTGATAACTATCAAGAGAAACTGCCAGAGTCAGAAGTTTTTAGTCAGTTTAAGACCTTCCTCAGCTACACAGGTAGACTTAATCTATGTTTGCTCGTATGATTATCTAGCCCTAAGTAACAGAAGTATAGAGATCTCTACTAAACATAGGTCATACCAATAAAGGGATATTTTACAAAAATCAGATGACATTAAGTAGCTTAACTATATTTTCTGGGGACATCTATGACATTAAGAGTTAAATGTTGTGTTTACACTCCTGATAACCAGGACAATGTTAAAGTCCCCAAATAAAGGCCTTGTCCTCTCCAGCCTTTGCTAGGCCTAGTTATGGGAACAATTTCTCAGTTCTTCCACCTCCTGGTGAGAGATTGACTTCTGTCATTTTCATGATACTCAGTGGCATGTTCCAGATGCTGCAACATTTACTTTGTACTAATCTCCTTTCAGTACTCATGTCTTTTTGTTCTTCTCTCATAGAAGCACCCACCCCCAGATGACTTTACAACCTGCTCTTCCCCAACCAGACTTCTACCTTGGACCCTCGATTGACCCGATTTTTAAAAAAGGGAAATCCAAACTGCTTGCCGCTTGCTGCCCCCTTTCAGCTTTGAAGCAGCCAGAATGATCGGTGCCCCCTTTCTTTTTTTACAGCAGTTAGGAGTTCCTATTGCAAAAGGGGGAGATGAAGCCAGAATTAAGAACAGGTAGTTATTGTAGAAATAGGGGATCGGGTCAAATCGATGAAATGAAGGCCATGAAACCCATCTGCCTCTGGAAGTTGGAGATTGCCCCTGGGAGAATAAAATGTTAAGGATCTCCAAAGCTCATTGATTACCAAATTTACCTGCTTTTAAAAACTGTAAGCAAGGAGGTCTATGTTCAGCCCTGGGAGAAGAATGTTGTTTTTATATAGATCACTCTGGGATAATCAAGGATAATATGGCAAAATCAGAGAAGGACTAACAAACAGAAAGAAAGAACAGGAAGCTAGTCAGAGCTGGTTTGAATCCTGGTTCAATTTTCCCCCTTGGTTAACTACTCTGGTGTCCACTATAGTGGGACCCCTAATATTATTGCTTCTAGCTTTAACTATAGGACCTTGTATAATCAATAAGTTAATTGCTTTCATTAAAGATAGAATAAATACAGTACAGCTAATAGGGCTAAGGGCCCAATATCAGCCCGTGAAGCAGCAAGGGTTAAAACTATAGAGACCCAAAATTGGCTCTCTAAATGTTCTTGGAAAGGGGGGAATGTAAAGATAGTAAGAGCCCGCACCTGTGTAAGTACAAATACGAGACTCTTTCCAAACTGCCCTCAACCCCTCATAAAAACTGCAAAGAATTTTTGTCTGTTATCTTATCTGTAAAGGCTAGGTGACTGACCCAAAAGCAAACCTTGCTGGCACAAAAGCAAACTTAAAGATAATGATAACCCTTCTCTCGGAGGTCAGGGTGACCCAGAACTTAAAATAACATGCTTTGTATACAATTTTATATGCTAACGAATTAAAAAGAACACTGTAAAACTGCTTGCCTTTCATTATAAAAACCCTGCTAAACAAAGGCTCAGGGCCTCTTAGCGTCACCAGTTACCGAGTGCGCGGAGGACCAGGCTCGAGCTTGCTAATAAATGACTCTTTGTTGCTCGCATTGATAGTGGTCTCTGGTGGTCTTTGTGGGGTCTCGAGCCACTGGGCACAACAGGATGATATTGAACCCCAATAACAGGAGCCCTCACAAGGATGGAAGCAGGGATTCCTGGCAGTTTTGTTCACATCTATTTCCTCTATTCCTAGAACAGAGCGCATCCATAACAGTTTTATTTTAAGATACAAAAGCCGTATGTTTCCATATGTAAAACTAAATGATAACAGTCATAATGCAGATCCCCTACCCACCCATTCCAACTGTCTTTTAGAGAATTGCAAAACAGGGGCTTGGCCTTACACCAGCCTCAGAGGTAGGCACTGTTCCTTGTCCTGCTTTACAGATGCAGTGAGTCTCCCAAGGTCATCCCTGGCAAGTGTCACAGTCACTTCCTCCATCTATGCTTATCTCACTGCCCATGCACCAGGAAGCCCCTGCACCATAGGTGATTGAGGTGGACTGTGGCATCAGAACTAGGCTCCAGGGACATCCACACAACATGCTTACCCTCTATGGACCTCCAGGTTACACCATCTACACAGTAGACCCCAGGAGTCTCTGTGAACACACCTAGGAAAATGGTTGCTTCCAAAATAACAAAGTCTCTATGCAGACATTCACCAAGACCCTTCCCAGAAACCCCATGGATCCCAAGTCACCTGAAATACATGGAAAATTGACAGCATCTAGTGAGAGGGAGGAACTAAGGAATGTCTCACCATGGTGTCTTCTTCCTCACACATTCCCTAATTGTAAAAGTGGGAAACTGAATCTCCAACAGAAAAGGCTCTGAACTCACATCTAGAGCAGGGGAAGACCAAGGGCTCTGCTTTCCCATTTGACCCATAGCAATGTTCCAAATAATTTCCAAAGCATTAGTGCCTCTCTGAGCTCCCTGGGCTTCCCTTGCCTGATGTAAATGATCCCAGCACACTGTCTACTCACCTCCTGTGCTCCTCATTCCCAGACTGAGCTCACCTAAGCCGCCCTGAACCAGTTGCTCCTCCACCTTGTTTCCTTGAGACTAAGAATTAAGCTTCAGGGCTCCAATGAGCTCTGCCCTGTCAATTCCAACCATTTGCTGGGCTCCACTGGGCCCCACTTTGTTCAACCAGACTCTATCTGCCCATCAGTTCAGCTCCACTCAATTTCATCTCTTAGACTCTGCCCAACAGTTGGATCCCACTTGGCTTGCTCTGCAGGGCCACACCCACTCCACACCCTTGCTTCACTGTATTCTGGCCGCTTGGTGTCTCCTTTTCAGGCCTGCTTAACATTACTACTGGGATTTTATGTTTCCCCTCTAGCCCTGGAAACTTCGTTGGTCTGGCTTGGCCCTGTTCCACCCCATCTAATAGCATCCCAAGTGACTCTGCTCTTCTTCACCTACCTGGCTCTTCAGTCAATCTCACTTGTACAACTTCCACCCCTACTTCACTTGGCTGCTCCAACTCTCCTGGAGAGCTCCATCTGAAAGGAATGAAAGGAGTCTTGCAGAGTTGCCCAGTGGCAACTGCTTAGGCTGAGGAACAACTGAACTTGGGGTCTGGTCATGTCAGGAACCCACATAATCAGTGGATGACATTGAACAACTGTGCTCACCTGAGTCAGTCTCACCATTTCAACAGTACAGCTGATGATCACACTTTATTAGCACAAAGGTGAGCACATTTTGAGTGCCATCTGTGTGTCAGGCAGAGTATGGAAACAGAGGAGACACAGGTGAGCACATAGCAAGGTCCCTACCTACTTTCAGAGTAGCCTCATCTGGATTAAAGTTGTGTGTGTTGGCCCAGGACCTGCCCTTTACTGTTCTCTAGCTCTGTGGCATTCAGCATATTCCTCAGCCTTCCAGCACAGGATGGGCACAGTTTCTAGACAAATAAGAATCATCTGTGCTTTCCTCACCAGCCAGTCCAGGGCTTCTCAAAATGATGCAGGATGAGTGAGTGTCTGACCATGGTCTTCTTTCTCAAGGTTGGCTCTCAGAAGGAGAGATTCTGTAACAACCTCTGTGTAACTACTGTTTATTCTGTCAGACTGACTCAATGTAGAGGAGACAGGAAAGCAGCTGGAGACATGGGCTGCAAGTTGCAGAAACAAATATGGGTGCTTTAAATAAAATCAATGTGTTAGAGGACACTGGAGAGATCAAAGGAAACTGAGGGTAAAGCTCAAGAGGAGGAGCTTGGCTGTGCCAGGTGATCTGAGAGCCAAAACCCCCTACACCGTCAGATACTGCTGGTTCATGACCCTCTCTGAATCTTTCCTTTTATCATTGCTCACCTTCTAACTTCCCAGAGGAAGGTTCTGATGGGCTAGGTGTTGGTACTGGGAAATTCTTCATTGAAGGATGAGTAGAAATTTTCTAAAGGGCAAAGGGAAGGACATTCTAGGTAACAACAACATATAAGTCCCTACAGAGGAACTGGAGGTCTCTCAGAATCACTCAGTCACACTATGCCTGGTGCTTTTTCTTCATCATGTTATTCAATACCCAAATCCCTTTAAAAATAGTGCTAATATTTTAGAAAACAAATTACATTGTATTATAAAAATGCCAAAGACTCTTCAAGAATTCAAACTATACAGCAGAATACTGGAAAACAGGGCAGGGGAAGGGAACCACAACAAAACCTGGTATCACAGACACCAGAATTAGCATTCGGTGACATCATTAGATTCCTTTTAAGTCACATAGATGGGAGGAATAGGAAAGAGAGGAGGGGTAGGAAAATAATTTGATTAAAATGAGATCACATATTTATAATAATTTTTATTTCTTATTGTTTTTAGTTGTTGATGGATCTTTATTTTTTCATATGTGTTGCTGAGAATCAAACCTAGTACTTTTACATGCTCACCAAGCATACTACAACAAAGCCACAACCCCAACCCTATGGTAATTTTTAAATAGAGCAATTTTACAAATTCAGGTGAAAGAGAAACTGTTGCTAACTTGACATATTTTATTTGTGGCCAAAATTCCTATGTGATATAGGATGACCTCAATGGTGTCATTAAAATTTTTGGTTTCAAAATACATTTTAATAAGAGCATAAAGGCTGGTCTCAAATTTGCAAATCCTCCTGTCTTGGCCTCCTGAGCCTCTGGTATTGTAGGCATGTGTCAGTAAGCCTGGATATTTTAGTTTTTATTCATTTAGGTGCTGGCGATGGAACCTAGAGCCACACACGTTAACACATTGTTCTATCACTGAGCTGCACATCCTCTTATTTTGAAGTACTAGCAACAATTTTTTTTTTAAATGTAAGTGCCCCATGGAACAAATGAGTATTGTCTGGATCTAGGCCTGAGCAACCAGCTGTGCTGGGGTGTCTGTGTAAAAGAGACAGTTCAGGGTCTCAGGTGGGCATGGCAGGGTCTATCAAGTGAGAATAGACCCAGGATGCTGATATGAATGAGCCCTGATGGGCTGTTGAGAGAGGCCAGGCTGTAATGGCCAGGTTGAGACATTGTTCTGCCATGTATGCAAAGAGTGAGTGCTTTTGGGAGCCTAAGCACTGAGCTACATCCCATTCCCTTTTATTATTTATTTTGAGAAAGGGTCCAGCTACATTGTTCAGGGTCTTGCTAAGTTACTGAGGGTGATGTTGAACTCCCAATACTCCTGCCTCAGTCTCCCAAGCCATTGGAATTACAGGCATGCACCAGTGTGCCCAGCCTAAAACAGTATTTAAAATTATTTTTCCATCCTAATATGAATTTATTTAAACTTATAATATAAAAATATACATAAAATATTTTGATTAATGTGAAATAAATTTGAAAATATGGGCATATGCCATTTATGTGTACATAGATACCACAAAATTGGCAAACTGTGTCCTGGTGATAAAATGTGAACCATAAAAGATTGGAAAGTTATGGACATTCAATTTATACTTTTCTCTTTTTTTTTTTTTTTTTTCTTTTTTTGGACTTATGAGAGACCACCACAAAACACAGAATGAGTGATTGGAGAACATTGAGTCACTTTATGTGATCATTAGTTGGAGAGAAGATTGCCTTTTCCTTGTTGTGGTAGAGAGTTTACATTTTCCACAGGTACTGCATGTTGCTGCTAATGAAGTTGATCTCACAGAAACTGAGAACAAAAAAGCTTCCTAGATCTCTAAGAAAGGGAATGAAAGAGACAATGAGCAAGAAGTACCCAAACAGTTAAGAGTGGAAAGAAACTCTTTGGTTTTATGGTGCAATAGAGTGACTACTGTCTATGATAAATACTTATAGAATTCAAAATAACCAGAGGAGAGTTTTCGGATTTCAAACATAAAAAAGATAATAATTGAGAAGATGAAATTTGCTCTGAATTGATCACTTCACACTGTATACACCTGCTGAATTATTATGCTGGATCCTCTATTCAAGTGCAAGTACTAGATTTCAATTAAAAATTAAAATAAACAAAAATCAGCACTTCAATGTTTTAACCAAGTAGCTCAGATTTTTAATTGGTATTCCGTTTCATGAACATTTAAATGTTGTGGTTTCCCTTAGTATCTTGCCTTACAAATCTACATGATGTAAAGACTGATGAAATGATTTAGCCTCACACATGATTTCCTATGACTGTCATTTTTAGTATGTGGCTGAAAGGATTAAAAATACATACTGTTTCAGGCACTTGACTTAAAGCACAAATATGCCTTGTATAGAAAATATTTCATCATTAGATAAACATCAAATTTTCTGTACCAAGTTTATGCTTTGGTCTCTGAACTGGAGAAATACATTCGCTTAATTCATGAATGTAAAAACTGGAACTCGTTTGGAAGTCCATTTAGGTCAAATTCTTCTAATTAAGGAAAACCTTAAATGAAATGATTCTGAATGTATCTTAACTGTGATTTTTATTATTGCCCTTCTGAATCTTTTTTTTTTTTTCTTTTCTTTTTGGTACTAGGGATTGAACACAGGGCCTCATGCATATGAGGTAAGCACTCTACCAACTGTGCTATATCCCCAGCCCTATTACCACCCTTATTCCAGATTACTGAGGAGAAAACAATTAGAATATTTTCATACTAATATTTGATAACTGAACTTGGCTCACTTAGGATATTTATTCTGGTCCTGATTATAGCAGTTGTATAAGATGGATACTTACACTGGGGGTTTAAAGAGAGTTCCAAAATAGAAAAAAAGGTATTTCTGTCCATATTGAAAAATGTTCAAAGATTATGGAGATTGGTTGAGGCAGTAAAACAGATAGTCATTATTAAAAGAACTGAATTAAATCTCCCAAGTCTCATGTATTAGGAACTGCATAATTAATACATGAAGGCCAACATTTCTATAGAGGTGAGAAACACTTCCCTATTTGATACTTCAACTTCTTTCAGACATAATAGCTCTAGAATATAGATAATATGTGTGACCATATTTTATAGGTGATATATTATATTTCATATTTATTTTATATTAATATTACATTACTACATAATATGTTATATTATTATATTTATTATATTTAAATATAATATGTTATTATATTTATATTATATTCATATTTTATACTTTATATTTATATTATATATTTTATGATTGACCATATTTTATAGATGATCATATTTAGCATCAAGGTCACACTTGAACTCAATGGAAGATCATATATGCAAATTGAGAGTGCATACTTCTCAATGTTGGCTCAGTTAATGAATTAAAAATATTAGGTCTGGTATTCCTGGTATACCTGAATAAAGACAGCACTGAACTTGATATACCTACGTGTACACCTACTCCATTGAGATTCATTTCTTGAGAGGGTTGCAATTCTCTATTATGCAACCCTCCCACTTGAATTCACCAAAAATTGTAGAGTTTTCAATATGTACCTGGTGCTTAGTGAAGATGAGAAAGAGGAAAAATCTCAATATGATATTAAAATTTAGAACTCTTCTTAATAATATATCATAATTCTGAACGTAGAGGGAAGGTGTATTATAATGGGAGCCCAACAATTGTTACATTATCCAGACATGATTGGGTAATAATAGGAAAATTGCCCCTGGATATTGTCAGAGAAACTTGAGAACTGAAATGGAAAGGCTGTACTGGGGTGAATCCACACATTTTTCTGATAACAGTACAGCCTGCAATCGATGCAGGTGATATTATTTGAAATAAAGGTTTTTGTCTTCACTTTCTTCTAAGATGCAACCTAAGATTCCTGGCCAAAATGATGAAAAAGACCAAACAATATGATTTTATTAACAAAACATTTTTCTCTGATGGTGACCTTGGGATCTCAGCCAACACCATCCTTCTTCTCTTCTACATGTTCAATTTCCTTCCGCAGCACAAGCTCAAGCCCCCTGACCTGACAGTTGGCCTCTTGGCCCTAATGCACCTAGGGATGCTGATATTATGGGTTTTATGTCTCAGAATTTTGGGGAACCTGCAATGAGGTTTATGCTTGAGGCTTCTATACTATACCCTGAGCAAAGAAGTGGCATGACTTTTTACTATGGTCTGAAAGTTTGTCCTCCCAAAACTTTTATTTTGAAATCCTTACCCACTATTGTGATAACAGGAGGTGTGGCCTGGAGGTTATTAGGTTATGAGGGTGGAGCTACAGAAGTGGAATTTTTGTCCTTTAAAAAAAAAAAAAGGACTTCTAATTTTAAACTGTGACAACACAGTGAGACAGTGCACTCTTATAATCTGATCAAGGTGCTATAATAAATTATATGGGACTGGTGGTTTAAAAGCCACTCACACTTAAATTTCACAGTGTGAATATCAAGGCTTTAGAAGATTAAATGTCTGGTGAGGACACAGGATGTATACTTTGCTTCACAGCTGTACAAATTATTCTCAACCATAAAAAAGAATTTATTTCATTTGTTGGAAATGAAAGAACCTGGAGAATATCATGATAAGTGAAACCTGGAGAAAATCAAGGATCAAGTGTTTTCTCCTACACATGAACAGTAGGGAGAAAAATGAATGAGGAAAAAATATTTCACACATGAAGAAATAAAGAAGAACAGATTAGAGATTCATGAGGAGAGATGAGAGGGGATAGTGAAGCACTGAGAAAAGAGGCTATTCAAATTTTGTTAACTACATACATGAATATGTCAGAATGAACATACTATTAAAAATTATAATGTACTAATATATATATTGGTATGAGGGATTTATCCGAGAGGTGATTAACCTCTAAACCACATCCCCAGTCCCTTGTTATATTTTACTTTTAGACAGAGTCTCACTAATTTGCTCAGAGTCTTGGATAATTACTGGGGCTGGCTTTGAACCTGCGATTCTCCTTCCTCAGACTCCTGAACAACTGGAAATTCAAACCTGGAAATCCTTCCTTAATTTAGGAAAACTGGTTTGTCCTTGAGAAATAATGTCCTCAGCCTCCCCATACCTGAGATAACAGGCAGGATTCAGCAACTCCACTAAGCTGTGTATTTTGCCCAGATATCTGCTGGTTAGAATGTTTCAAAGGAAAAGGCCAGAGGGAATAGGAAGAGTGAGAAAGGAATGAGTAGATTGTGATTGTATGTCTTGGGGTCCAGGTGTGAATGATCACAAAAATCACATTTATATTATAGACCTGAGCATATAATGTTTCCCACATGTGCCTGCCTCTCCTTATGCCACACGCCACCATAAATCACTGGGAAAATTGTCTACTCAGTGTTCAGTTACAACCATTTTTCTTCTTAAATACAGATAAATATTTCTCTCATATTTTCCCAGGGCTGTGGGTCATGACAGGCAATCATGGTTTCTTGCAGGATTGTTCTCAAAAGTAAAATAAAAATTCATTAGAAATTGTTTGGCTTTTCCTTGGGATGGTTTTCCTGCAAATCACTTCACAGAGTCAGACTGAACAATCTTCAGTGGGTTCCTTGTACTGGATGGAGCTGGATCGATCAAAGGCCCACAGGGCTGTGACCTCAAAACACTGAGGCTCCTCTGCTCCAAGGGGATGTTAGGATCACATTTCTTGAAAACAGCAGGACCCTGGGATTCACTTCCTTCGTCTTCCCTCTTACCATCACAGCTGAGCTGGTGCTTGTCTTGAAACTTGGTCTGAAGTGCCCAGTATAGGAATCTTCTCTGGTTGCCATGATGATGAGGTCATCATGCTATCATTCCACCTTTCTGTGACATCAGGCAGTGACAGTTGTGCAATCAGGATGTCAGAGAAGTCACTCATGGAAACCCATGTTGCCCAAAACCCAGAAATACTCCATGGAGAGAGAAACAGTACCTTCTCCTACCTGGAGCCTGAAACCTCTGCACCCTTCAAACTCAAAATACTGGATGTCAATCCCTTTCACTTTGTGGGATTGTGGCTCTGGGATCTTTTGCTCTATTGTCACAGGAGCACTTGTAACCAGGTTAGGCATTTCCTTGAGAAGAATCACAACCAGGGTAGGAGGATTTTAAATGGAAGTGAATGATTGAGAGTTCAATGGACATGACTTTCTGAAACTAATCATGTTGTAATGAATCTTGAGAGGAATTGGTGCAAATATAACTACTGAAAGTTTGAAAATTGGATAAGTTTTTTTTTTTTTTTATGTCTCCCAAGAAATATTTTGCCAGGGATAACAGGCCCCATGAGCCATTATCTATAAATATTTACAAACAGGGTCTGGCTAAGATGCTAAACCATTCCAGAATTTGAAGAAACTGACTTTGCCATTGAGAAAAAACTTTTTCAGCCTCCACCACGTCTGAGATAATAGGCAAGACCCAGCACCTCCACTGGGCTGTGCATTTTGCCCAGATATCTGCTTGTTAGAATATTTCAAAGGAAAAGGCCATGGGAAATAAGATGAGTGAGAAAGAAATGAGTAGACTGTGATGGTAATGACTTGGGATTCAGGTGTGAATGGTCCCAAATATTCCTTTTATAACAGCAACCTAACTATATAATGTTTCCCACATGTTTCTGCATCTCCTCATGCCCCAGATAACCATGGATCACTGGGGTATTTGATTAGTGTTCGGCTACAACCATTTTTCTCCTTATTTAGGGTTAAATCTTTTGTTCATGATGCCCCCTTAACTGTGCATCTTGATATGCAACCAAGGTTTTCTCAAAAGTGCAATTAAAATTTGATAGCAATTGTTTGTCTTTAGGACTGGGGATATAGCTAAGTTGGTAGAGTGCCTGCCTCACATGCACAAGGCCCTGGGTTCAATCCCCAGCAATCCCCCCCCACACACACACAAAAGAAAGAAATTAGCTTTAACAGTAGGTGTTGGTGAGAATGTGGGGGAAAAGGTACACTCATACATTGCTGGTGGGGATGCAAATTAGTGCAGCCACTCTGGAAAGCAGTGTGGAGATTCCTTAGAGAACTTGGAATGGAACCACCATTTGACCCAGCTATCCTACTCCTTGGCCTATACCCAAAGAACTTAACAATATTAAGATGCAGCCATGTCAATGTTTGTAGAAGCTCAATTCACAATAGCTAGATTGTGGAACCAACCTAGATGCCCTTCAATTGATGAATGGATAAAGAAACTGTGGTATATATACACAATGAAATGTTACTCAGTCATAAAGAATAATAAAATTATGGCATTTGCAGGCAAATGGATGAAGTTGGAGAATATCATGCTAAGTGAGATAAGCCAATCCCAAAAAACCAAAGGCCAAATGATCTCTCTGATAAGTGGATGATGATACATAATGGGGATGTGGGAGGGAGGCAATAATGGAGGAAGGATGGATTGTATAGAGGAAAAAGAGGGGTGGGAAGAGTGGGGAAAGGGAAAATATCAGATTGAGACAATCATTATTACACTATGTACATGTATGAGTACACAAATTGTTCAACTCTACTTCATGTACAACCAGAGAAACAAGTTTTATTCCATTTGTTCACAATTAATCAAAATTAATAAATTTAAGAAAAAAGATATTGGGTTTGCCTGTGGATGATTTTCCTGAAAATCATTTCACAGAGTCAGAGTGGAATAGAATCCAGTCACCTACTTTACAGAGGTTCTGCAGATAAGGCCAGCTCTCCATTTTCTCAACATATTTTCCTGTGTTAAATCAAATGAATAGAACACGATTGGAAAAGTACCAGTTTGAAGTGGAAGTACATTCTTAGGAGAGATTTTGGAATGGAGCTGTGGTATCATAAGCAGTGTTTCCCCAGTGACTTGGATTTCCTAGGAGTAGGTATTCCTGTAGATGTAACAACTCTCAGGAACTGATAGGTTATATCATTCTCATGAACATGATGAGTTATGTAACAAACACGTTCTTAAGGAAGAAATTGTTCACCATGTTTTAATGGCATGAAATTCACAATGTGAACTGCAGTCTTTTTTTCAAGGTAGAAGCCTACTTTGGCACACACACATCCTCCAGGACAAATGAGGGAGATTTCTACAGCTGGACATTTTCCAAGTTGACCTCAATGTCAACTGGAAAACCATGAGCTGAAGGCAACATAGAACTGGTCTCGCTCCTCCACTTTCTCAGTCTGTTGTGCTTTGTATTGTGATAGATATTATATTATTAAAGAATTCTAGGACTTGTGGCTGAATACAAATCTTAGTTTCTGCTCATATCATTGAGGAGGCACATGGGGGTACAAAAAACCTGGTTTTCCCATACCATTTGAGGTACATTCTCAACAAATAAGCACTTTATCAAAATTGTTAATTTTGATGAATGCCCTTAAGATATTCTGTGTAGAACTAGATGAAAGATGTGTTGTTCTCATCTTTACCAAGGTTGTGGGAATAATTTGATTGTGTATTGTAGGGTAACAAATGACACAAGAACACCTATTTGGAAGAACCGACATTGAAAGGTTGAAATCAGACACATTAGGTATGTGGCATTTTTGTGGTGGGTATAAGCAATTACAAGAAAAAAAAGGTTTTGAGTTTTGGAAAAGACTTCTGCTTTTCCTGTTCATTATGTCCTATCACAACTTTAGGTGTTCTTTAAAATTTTCTGTTGATGAAATTCAGGTTATGCTTATTTTCTGACTTCTTCTTTGGATTTTAGCTGACATTCTTTTGTTGAAGCCATAACTCAGTCAGTGCTGCATACCACATTTGTACTTGTTTAAATTCCTCATAGGTCACATGCCAGAAAAGCAAAGTCTGCATATGTGTAATCAGATGTCCCTTGCAAGCCACAGGGAAGAGACAGCAATTTGCAAGGGCATTGTTTTTCTTTGAAAGTTGAACTATTGTCGCTAATTATTGTTGTTTACAAATGATCTCAACATCACTTCTTACTGTATCTGAAGGTATAATGAAGCTGAAGAACTGTCCTGGAATTTTTTGGGAGACAATTAACAATGACAATTTTTCTTCACTGATGACGATTTTCATTTCCAACACCTTGATGCATTGAGTGACCCAAAAATGTCCTCAAGGGAAACCTTTTTGAATTCTCAGCTTGGAACTTGTGTCCCATTACTATCTTCCAGTGTGATGCATGTTCAAAAATGGTATCAAGCCATTGTGAACTGTGCTCTTCCCGCCATCATCAGGCACATTTTTCATCCATCAATTCTACTATTTGGAGCACTTGGACCATGTCTCTGACACTGTAGTCTGTATCCTATAGGGGATAGGAAAAGGAAACTTGGTATTTTGACAAAGGGTCTATGGCCAGACATGCATTAATCGGGTCAAGAGGATGAGCCCTTATGTGAAGATGGATTGGCCAGATATTTCTGCATCTAAAAGTGAGCTGAAGGGCCCCTGGGAAACTCATATTGTTACCACCATTTACTGGTGACGAGTTCTGCTCCCGCTAATGTTGAAGTTTGAACACTAGAGAAGCACGCCAAGGCAAGCATATTAAGAAGGTTTTATTTAAAGGTCATACAGATTTCTCCCAAGAGGGAGAAGGGAACCATGGATGATGTTATAGAATCCCAAAAAGCAAGTGCACCCTACGTCTCTTGTAAGTTAAGGTCTCTTTTTCTCCAGTTCTCTCTCCACTTATCTCTCCTTCCTGCCTATGTGACTAGGCCTGGTTTTGCAGGTGAGATGCATAAAGTGAGAAGAGGATGGGTGGGGGAGGGCCAAAGTGATTCAGCCAGGAAAGGGCCCAGGGGGCATTAATTAGCAGCTCCTTGCCAGAGGTCCTTGATAAGGGCAGGTTAATTTGGTGATCAACTGGTTCTGGAGATCATTGACATTCCATTCTTCCAGGAGCAGTCTCCAACTTCCAGAGGCAGATGGCTTTCATGGCCTCCATTTCTTCAGTTTGACTCCATCCCCTATTCTACACTAACTGCCTGTCCTCAATTCTGGTTTCAATATCAAGAGAATTTCTGAGTTCAGTCTACTGGTAAGGCAGCAGTAAATGAGGTTGGTAGGTGGAGTGAGCACAGAATATCTCCTCTTTCTTGGCCTCCATCCCACATGCTGAATGATTGACTTCTTCCTCTTCTCATTGCAAATCACAGCATTCACCCACCTCCACTTAGAAATCAAACCTCCCAGGTTCCAGTAGTCTCCTGTTTGTACATTCTAGGAAAGGAGGGGTTTCCCAACAGACTTGGAGTGATGTTTCCCAATTCAATCATAACCTAACCCACTGAGCTGCACTTCATGCTCCCTTTCCCTGAGCTGTCAACAAACATCCCCTGTGGATGGTGTGATGTGCTGACAGATCTGGTTACATGAGAATGTTATAGACCAGACAGACTCCATTTTGCTCTGAGACTCCATGTTATGTAGGAAATAACTTCTCCCATGGGAACACCTGGCCTCTGTACTCATCGTCAGTTACTCCGTGTGACATGATTAGCAATATAAAATGACAATTCTTATGTAATGAAAAATTGCTCTCTTTTGATTCCTATTGCTCCTAAACAGTGTGCCATATAAACAGTGATTGTGTGGATGTTAGTGACCATTCTTTAGTTTGTATCTAGGTAAGGGTCATTTTGAATCTCTTCCCCCTCTGTCAATGATCTCATATTAGTTTGTAATTTTGAATCATAGTAACACTTAAGATTGATGTGATTTTTGGTATAAGAACCCCTACAACACTATGGTCGGGGCTGTTCTCCCAATAGCCATTTTTTGGGACATTGTGTGTGATAGTCAGCCAGCCGGCTTAATAAATACTCTCAAATTCGGACTTCTCACAGGTGATCAGTCTGTTCTTAAGTTGCGCCCCATAACAGATGGTAGTATCATAGGTCAGGTTCCTGACTGGGCAACAGCCCAGATGATCCCTGACCTGGAAGAGTGATTTCAGAGGGCAATGCCACTGAAACTGTGATAAGCTGGGTGACCCACACTCCCTCCCACACACCTCTGTCTCATTCCGTTTTAATAGACCTGTTGGGAAATAATTGCTTTCAGCAGGATTGGGGTGGCCAGAGGCCATGATGCCTGGTGCTGCTAAGGTCGCACAGTGCCACCTAGTGGTCAAGTAGTATATTGCAGACTGTCGGTCTTCAGCGGGTTCCCTGCTCTTGAACAGAACTGGTTACATCAAAGGACCTGGGGCCACACCCCCAAACACCCTGGCTCCTCTGCTCCTTGTTGACAATCTTAGGATCACATTTATTGAAAAGAGCAGGCCCCTGGGACTCACTCACTTCATCTTCCCTCTTACAATCCCAGCTCAGCTGGCACTTGTTTAGAATCTTGATCTGAATCTTCCAAGACCTGAAGCCTCTCTGGTTGCCATGGCACCCGTGACATTATCATGCTCTCTCTCCACCTTTCTGTGACATCAGGAGGTATCCTCAGAGCAGCCAAGATCTCAGGGAAGCCACTCATGGAAACCCATGTTGCCCCAGGTCCAGACACAACCCCAAACAATGTGCACTCCCCTACTTGAGCCTGGAACCTCCGCCCCCTTCAAACCCAAAATGCTGGATCCAAATCAAGTCCACTTCGGATATTGTAGCATTTGTGTCTTTTCCTCTATCAACACAGGAGTACTGGTAGCCATGTTAGGCATTCCTTTGAGAAGGATCACCTCAGTGTAGAAGAAATAAATGAATGAGAGTTCAAGGCCTATGATTTTCTGCAAGATATCACACTGCAATGATTCCTGAGAGGAATGACTGCAAAAATAATGATGGGAAAGTTGAAAATTGGAAGAGGATCTTCTGAGTTTTTCTTTTCTTCTGCTGGTAAATATTGTACGTGGGATCACTAACCACATAAAGCATCACTTCTTCCCTTTGCCCATTTATATTTACAGACAGCATCTGGCTAAGTTGCTCAGGCATTCCCTAATTTAGGGAAACTGGCTTTGCCCTTGAGAACCACCTTCCTCAGCCACCCACATACCTGAGATACTAGCAAGATCCAGCACATCCACTGGGCTGTGCATTTTGCCCAGATATCTGCTGGTTAGAATGCTTCAAAGGAAAAGACCATGGGAAATAGATAAAGTCAGAAAGGGAGGAATAGACTGTGATTGCAATGGCTTGGGGTTCAGGTGTAAATGATCCCCAAAATACCTTTTTTGGTAATGACATGAACACATAATATTTTCTACATGTGTCTACCTCTCCTCATGCCCCAGGACATCATGTATCACTGGAATAATTGTCAACTCAGTGTTAAGCTACACTTTTCCTCCTTATGTAGGGTTAAATATTTCTCACACTATAACCCCTGGACTGTGTGTCTAGATATGAGACCCAAAACACTTGAAACATTGTTCTCAAATGTGCAATTAAATATTCATTAGAAATTGTTTGGCTTTGCCTTGGGGTAGCTTTTCTGTAAATTATTTCAGAGAGAGTGGAAGAAGATTCAGTCACTTACTTTTCAGAGGTTCTGCAGACAAGTCTAACCCTCCAATTTCTCCATATTTTCTACTCTGTTAAATCAAGTGAATAAAACATGGTTGGAAAACTACCTGCTTGAAGTGAAAAGTCATTTCTAAGAGAGATTTCAGGATGGAGCTGCTATAGTAGTCAGCAGTGTTTCCCCAATGACCTGGAATTCCTCAAAGTAGGTGTTCCTATAGATGAAACAACTCTAAGCATTTGAGAGGTTCTATCATTCTCATGAACATGCTGAAGTGGTAATTAATCAGCAAGTTCTTGAAGAAGAAATTGCTCACCACGTTTTAATGGCATGAAATTCAACATGTAAACTGCAGTGGTCTTTTTGAGGTAGTGGCCTACTTTGGTACACACATTATTCATTCAATTGAGGGAGACTTCTGCAGCTGGGCATTACGCAAGTCAATCTCAATGCCAATTGGAAAATGAGATGTGAAGACAAAACAGAACTGCTCTTGATCCTCCACTTTCTCAGTCTGTTTTGCTTAGCATCTGGATAGGTAAGATATCATTAAAGATTTGAATGACTTGGGACTGAATACATATCTTAGTTTCTGCTGATATCAATCAGAAGAGACTGGGGATTTATAAGTCTTGGTTTCCCTGCATCAGTGGAGGTAGATTCTCAATACTAATGAAGCATTTTTATAGAAACTTAATTTTGATAAATGTTGTTAAGATATGCTATAGATAACTGGGTGAAAGATGTGGTGTTCTCATCTTTACCGTGGTTGTGGGAATTATTTGATTGTGCTTTGTATGGTAATGAATGACACAAGAACTCCTATTTGAAATAGGAGATGTTGGAAGAATAAAATTAGAGACTTATGTATGTAACATGTTTTTGGTGGATATAACAAATTACAAGAGAAAAAGTAGATTTTGAATTTTGGAAATAATTTAATATCTGCTTTTCCTTCTCACTTTATCCAATCACAACTTTAGGTATTCTTTAAAATTGTCTGTTGATGAAATTCAGGTTATGCTTACTTTTTGTCTTCATTTTTGGATTCTAGTAGATATCCTTTTGTTTAAATTTCTGATGTTGTGGTGCACTCTTTATTTCCACAGCCATCATTCAGTGCTGCATTTCCAAAATTGTACTTGTTTAAATTTAAGTGCTTGGATGTAGATGCTCTGGTGTCCAGAAAGCTTTCCTCATAGGTCATGTGCCAGAAAAGCAAAATCAACCTATATGTATTCAGCTGTCCCTTGCAAGCAACAAGAAAGAGCCAAGAATTTGCAAGTGCATTGATATCCTTTACATGTTGAATGATTTTCAGTAATTATCATGATTACAGATGATCTCACAATTACTTCTTTCTATATTCAGAATTCTGTATAAATATCATGGATTTTTTTAGGAGCTCAATAGCAATGAAATGTCATTTAGTGTCCCTTCATTGATGTTGGTATTCATCTGAAACACCCTTCTGCAATGAGCATCCCATTTCTGCTAGAATACAAAAATGAACACACAATATAGGTGAAAACTAATTTCGTAAACAGAAAATGTCCTTTACTCTTACCTTTCTTGAATATTCAGCTTTGAATCTGTGTACCATTCCTCTCTTGCAGGGTGAAGCATGTTCAAAATGGTATCATGCCATTGTAAACTGTGCTCTTCCTGACATAATCAAGCAATTTGTTCATCTATCAATTTCACTTGTTTACATCTTCATTGCCCCAGTGTCTGCAACACTGTCCTCTTGTATGCATCCTACAAGGGCTGGTAAAAAGAACCTTGGCATTGTCACAGGGGACCTTTTCCTGACATGCATTAGTCAGGTCAAGAGGATGAAGCCTTATATGAAGACAGAGTGGCCAGATATTTCTGCAACTTAAAGTGAGTTGAAAGGCCACTGGGAAGCTTATACCTGTCTCTTCCAGTGAGTACAATGAAGACTCGGCTCTCAGATGAAGTTTTAAGGTCTTTATTTTTATGGGAGAGCTTCTGAGCCGAGTGCCTGGTTCTTCCTCCTCCTCCACCACCGCCATCTTCTTCTTCTTCTTCCTCTCATCGCGCAGCTCTCTCTCTCATTCTTTTCTCTCATGCAGCTGCTGCTTCTCTTCTTCTCTCGTCACACAGCTGTTGCCTGCTTTCCTCCACCGTGCAAAGTACGCAGCTTTATGGGATGTAACAGCCAATCACCTTAATGGGTCAGGCATTTGGCTCATGGAGACTTAATGGTGGGTAATGAGGGCATGTACTGATCACGAGCTAAGCACAGACGTGGAGGAGATCAGTCAGCCAATAGAAAGCACTTCCTTAAAGTTGTTTTTCTTTGCAGTTGGGCTTCTCGGTGCCATCTTAGGGCAAGGCCAGCCACCACTGTGGGCCCTACAGGGCAGCGGCCTCCAGCATCTCCCCCTTTCTGTTTTATTAATGGGCTTAGGATCAGGTCATCATGATAGCTCATGTGGTGAGCACCATCCTTACCCGTCATCGGAATTCTGACCTCCAGGCGTCAGAACCCTGTCTTACATTGGTATGGGCCCCCATGAGCCTATCTGTGACTCTGGATCCCCGGGATCATGCCTGTCTTAGGTTGCATAACAGCAGAACATATTCTTACCCATCATTGGTATATTTAGCCACACCTGGGGAGATGTGCCAGTTTCAAGCACCATAAGTGCCATTTTGATGGTCTGATGTTCTCCCTTTTGTTGGTGTCTTACGTGCATAAGGCATCGATTATTAGTCCAAATCCCAGTACCATAAGTATTCCAAGAGCCATGATGTCTGCCCATGTTTCAGTCTCTAATCCTAATTGAGTGGTAAGGTTATCAGGAGTATAAGATCAGTTATGCCAGCCTTTAAGTGGGCATCGATAAACTTTTGTGTTTGTAAAGCTGAGGCGGCTCTTTCAACTATATTATTGACAGCTTGTGCTATTGGTATTGTAGTAGCTAATGCTGTCCCTGCTGCCACAGCTGCAGCAGCAGACACAGCCACCGCTGTAACCACTGCTGCTGTAATGCCGAAGTCTCTTTTGTTTCTAGACAAAATCATAGGCAGCTCTTCATCAGTTATGGAGACTGGTTACTGCAATGGAAAACTGGGAGGCATTCCAACATTGTGAAAGGAAACAAGTTATGTTAGCATCAGAACAATTTAGGACAGTAGTACCATGGTTAGTTAATAGAAACATGAAAGGGGGTAACACACAAACTGGAGTGGGAGGAAAGGTTATGCTTCCATTACAGGTAAGAGACTGAGTAGCAGATAGGAAAGAAGAATTGTCCCAATTAGAGGAGTTCCACTGGCACAATTTATGTTCCGCACCAAGAAGGCTGAAAAATAACTGTATATTAGTATATCCTTTTGTGTTAGAAAGCAGAATCCAGTTATAAGGATTGACACGTTTCATTCCTAACTGAACATCATCCTGGTAAAGAAAAAGACGTAGCATTAAAAGAACCGTCTGTGAATCAAAGGGAATTGCAGGCAATCCTGTTGAAGCATTGGTACTAAAAATAGGTGGAAGAATAGAAGTGGTATTAGTTAATGGTAAAGGATGATGACGTCTTAGATGCGAGTCTTGTTAATCTCTCTGGGATCCAGACAGGTGTTTTTTCACCCTGCGGGAAAACACATATGGAGCCTCGACTCCAGAATAACACTGGATCCGGGCCTCTCCATTGTCCATTGAGTACATCCTTCCATTGTACAAGGACCTTTGGAACCACTGTAGGATTTTCATGTCTATCTGTGGCTGTTTTTCCATCTTTGACCAAATTTAAAAAATTTAAAGTAAATAATGCTATGTTTAGTTTATCTTTAGGAGACCTGTATGTGTCCCCCTTTTTGTTTATTTTAAACAGCCTTTAGTGTTTGATTGGCTCTTTCAATGATTCCTTGTCCCATAGGATTGTATGGAATTCCAGTGGAATGGGAAATATCAAAGGTACTTAAGAAATTTTTAAATGATGCAGAAATATATGCATGCCCATTGTCTGTCTTATATTGTTTAAGCTTTCCCCAAGTCACAAAGGCCTGTAAGCAATGTGATATTATGTCTTTTATTTTTTCTCCACTATGTAATGAAGCAAATATAACCCCTGAGTAGGTATCAATAGTTACATGAAAAAATTTGAGATTTCCAAACTCTGGAATATGTGTTACATCCATTTGCCATAGATGGTTGGGCAATAGGCCTTTTGGAATAATGCTATTATTAGGTGAATTTATGTATGTTACACAATTATTACAGCTTTTTACAATGGTTTGGGCTTGTTCTTTGGTTATATTGAATTTTATTTGTGAGGTTTTAGAATTTACATGAAATTTACTATGGAAGTTTTGTGCTTCTTCTATTATAGAAAAAACATGAGAGTCCCTTGTGGCTAGATCAGCTATATTATTGCCCTGTGTTAACAGACCTGGCAAGTCTGTGTGAGCTCTTAAATGTCCTATGTAGAATGGCTCTGTTCTACTCCAAATGAGTTTTTGCAATGCTAAGAGTATGTTGGATATGGTGGAATTTTTGTTGATTAAACAGGCGTCTTCCAGTTGTTGAACTGCATTAACAGCGTAATGGGTATCTGACAGAATATTTACAGGAACTTTAAGAAAATCTTTTAATGTTTGTTCTATTGTTAATAATTCTATTTGCTGTGCAGAAGCCTTTGGAAAAAGAAATGTTTGTACCTTGTCTTTATGAAAATATGCTCCAGTACCATTATTGGAACCATCAGTAAACACTACCACTGCTTGTCTTATAGGTTCCCTTTTTGTAATTTTTATTTGAATCACAGGATTTCTTAGATAAAATTGTATATATGGATGTTTTGGATAATGATTGTCAAATTGGGCAGCAGTTGTGAACATAAGAATTACCCAATCATTGTTATTATTGCTTAAGTAAGAAATTTGTTCTGAATTATATGGGGTTATTATCTTGTCTGGAGTTTTTCCAAATACTATGATGGCTGATTTTAATGCCTTGAATATTATTTGTACCATTGCTTCAGGATAAGAAACTATTGTTTTTCCTGGAGAGTAGGGTAAATGTATCCACATTAAAGGTCCTTGTTGCCAGAGGACTCCTGTAGGGACGAAATTATTTGGAAGTACTATGAGTGATAAAGATGCCGACAGATCTATACAATCAACCTGTGCCTCGTCTAGTCTTTTCTGTACTACATCTGGTGTTTTTCTAGCTTCCTCTGTAAGTTTTCTGGGTGAAGAAGGATGAGCATCTCCCTTTAAGATATTAAATAATGGTCCTAAATCTTGAGTAGTTAATCTAAGGTAAGGCCTTATCCAATTAATATCACCTAATAACTTTTGAAAATCACTTAAGGTATTAAGATGGTCGAGTCTAAGAGAAGTTTTTAGGGGTGTAATGATTGTGCTGTTTGTTTTAGTGCCTAAAAATTCTTGAACTTGTTGTCTTTGTATCTTTTCAGGTGCTATAATAAGTCCTCTTGTCTTTAAATGACTAATTAGATCAGTAAATACCTTATCTAGTATTGTTTGTTCTGGGTGGCAAATTAATACATCATCCATATAATGGTATATAATTATATCTGGGTACTTATTTCTGATTGGTATTAAAGCACTATTTACGTAAATTTGACATATAGTTGGACTATTAGCCATCCCTTGGGGTAGGACTTTCCATTCATATCTGGCATCAGGCTGTCCATGATTAATGGAGGGGACCGTAAAAGCAAACTTTTCTATGTCATCAGGGTGGAGAGGAATAGAGAAAAAAAAAATCTTTTATATCTAATATTATTGATTTCTAGTCCTTTGGTAATGCTGATAAGACTGGTAGGCCCAATTGAATTGGCCCCATGGATTGCATTACGGCATTGATGGCTCTTAGGTCATGTAATAATCTCCATTTACCTGATTTCTTTTTTATAACAAATATGGGGGTATTCCAAGGTGATGTGGAGGGCCTTATATGCCCTGCCTCTAATTGTTCTTGTACTAATTCCTGGGCTGCTTTAAGTTTTTCTGTATTTAGGGGCCACTGAGGGACCCAGATTGTTTTTTCTATATTCCATTTTATTTTAATTATTTCATCAGTGGCCCCGAGGAAAAACCCAATCCCTGTCTACCACCTTTTTGTTTAATTGATATTGGTTCTGTTATGTCTTGTTCATTGATTCCTAAGCCCTTTCCCCACTTGTGCCCTTGTTTTTTCATTATGTTTTGTGCTTGTTCACTGTATATTCCTTCTGTGGTTATTTTCATCCCCATTTGATTTAAAATATCTCTACCCCATAGTGTCACTGGGATTTGTCCTAAGACATATGGTTGGAAAAGTCCTTCTTGACCTTCTGGGCTTTTCCATTGTAGCCACATGGAGCTCTTTTTTGGTTCTGTGGCAATACCTAATCCTCTCAATGTTTGATTTGCCTTTTGTGTGGGCCAATCCTTTGGCCAGTCTTTTTCTGCTATGATACTTGTGTGTGCTCCTGTGTCTAACAATCCATTTATAATTTTTCCTTTTACAATTAATTCTAACATAGTTCTGTTTTTTGGTTCCATAGTAAGGCAGGCCACATCGATACCTGTAGATCCCATACCCTTATCTCCCCTAAAACGTTGTTGTGACAGGAATGAGCCATGAAGACTAGGTAGTATACAAAGCTGAGCTATTTGGTGTCCCAGAGAAATGGAAATAATGCCCTGAGGTGATAAAGTAAGCACTTTAATTTCTCCTGTATAATCTTGATCTATGACTCCTGGAACTATCAGTAGTCCTTTGAGTGCACTGGAGCTTCTGCCTAATAATAGTCCCATGGTGTTCTCAGGTAGGGGACCCTTAAAGTCAATAGGTATGACTTGTACTCCCATTTCTGGCATTAGTATTGCTCTGGTGGTAGAACAGAGGTCCAGTCCTGTACTTCTTGGTGTTGCTCTCCTTGGTCTGTTACTGGATAATGTGTCCTGGCCACTTTTTGAATCACCCCCATACATTTGTGCCGGGCCCTTGGGTTGTGGGCCCCGTCCCTCATTTTTTGAGCTTCCACGAGGAGGGATAGGGTTACCATCTACATCTATCATAGATCTACATTCACTAGCCCAATGATATCCCTTTCTACATCTTGGGCAGATTCCAGGTTTAGGCCTTCTCTGGGGTCTGTCTTGCTGTTTTAACTGGGGACATTGTTTTCTAAAGTGTCCTTGTTGTTTACAATAGAAACATGATCCTGGAGGTCCTCCTCTGTTAAAGTTTAGCCTTTGCATTCCTTGTGTTCTTTTTTCCTGTTCCTCTTTTTTCTCCTCTAAAATGTCTTCTCCTTTTTCTAGCGTATCTTTAAATGTTGGCCTGGGGTTAGTTAAGCACCTGCAAATCAACTTCCACATTGCGCTCCTGCCCACTTGCAATGGTTCTACTTTCTCCCTCTTTCTTAAATCCTCTCCTAAGTGATCCCACTGTGGTATATTTTAGAGTCCCTCATCTAAAACCATGGCGCAGCTTCCTCTATTGTTCTGAGGAAAAGCCTCGCAGTCTTTGTTTTTAGAGGTGTTCCATTTGCTTTTAATAAGTCTCTAAGCGGACCCTCCATTCTGATCCGTAATGTTTCGCCGCCCATTTTCTAACGCTTTAAATGCTAACCACACTACAATGCTAAGCCACACTAAAACAACTAAAAACAATAGCGCTCTGCAACAATACAATACAACCAAAGACATGAACTCTTGACAAACAACAAACACACAAAATCTTATTATTTTAATACCTGGCCAGTCCACTGGGGATTACTTTACCCAGCTCCCTGTCTGCCGGGGGTTACTTTTCCCAGCTTCCTATATACTGCTTTAACCTTTCTTAACTTATTTTACCTGACTTGTTTAGTTTTAACAGCTGTTTTACCTGGATATTACTTACCTCTTTTGTGGCGGTGCGAGGGGTCCCGGGTCTCGGCACCACTTGTCTCGTCCAGCGAGTACAATGAAGACTCAGCTCTCAGATGAAGTTTTAAGGTCTTTATGTTTATGGGAGAGCTTCTGAGCAGAGTGCCTGGTTTTTCTTCCTCCTCCACCGCCGCCACTGCCTCTCTTCTTCTCTTGTCACGCAGCTGCTGCCTGCCTTGCCTCTTCTCTCATTGCGCCGCCTCCGCCGTGCAAAGTACGCAGCTTTATGGTATATAACAGCCAATCACCTTAATGGGTCAGGCGTTTGGCTCGTGGAGACTTAATGGTGTGTAATGAGGACATGTACTGGTCACGAGCTAAGCACGGATGCGGAGGAGATCAGTCAGCCAATAGAAAGCACTTCCTTAAAGTTATTTTTCTTTGCAGTTGGGCTTCTTGGCACCATCTTAGGGTGAAGCCAGCTACCACTGCGGGCCCTACAGGGCAGCGGCCCCCAACAAAACCCAACACTTAGTATTTCAGATGGAACCATCACAGTACAGTGTGTAAGCTACACAGTTACCTGAAAGATGGCTCATTTAAAGCCACACAAGCTGTGACTGCTGGGTGGCATGTGTAATCTCCCTTAATGGCATAAGACTTTGTCAGGGGGGCTTTCCCCCCTCTTTCTTCTTTTAAAGACTGCATTGTTTCAATTTCTTACACTTCTAGTGTTCTGGGTCTCACAGGAAGAATTTTGCAGTAGGTGATAGTTTGGTGAGCATTTTATACAGCATGCCACCTTTTAGTTTAAAAGAATTTGCTATCCCTTCATGTCAGTTCTCAGCAGAGTTTCTTCTACCTCTAGTTTTCTACTTCTTCTTTTCTTGGTCTCCCTTCTCTCTCGTCCAGTGAGTACACTGAAGACTGGGCTCTCAGATGGAGTTTTAAGGTCTTTATTTTTATGGGAGAGCTTCTGAGCTGAGTGTCTGGTTCTTCTTCCTCCACCGCCGCCGTCTTCCTCTTCTTCTTCTTCTCGCTGCACAGCTCTCTCTCTTCTTCTTCTCTCATCGCGCGGCTGCTGCCCCTCTCTGCCGCAAAAAATACGCAGCTTTATGGGAGGTAACAACCAATCACCTTAACGGGTCAGGCGTTTGGCTCATGGAGACTTAATGGTGGGAAATGAGGACATGTACTGATCATGAGCTAAGCACGGACACGGAGGAGATCAGTCAGCCAATAGAAAGCACTTCCTTAAAATTGTTTTTCTTTGTGGTTGGGCTTCTCGGCGTCATCTTAAAGCGAGGCCAGCTACCACTGCGGGCCCTACAGGGCAGCGGCCTCCAACACCTTCTCTATATTCTGCTGCAAAATAAGTGCAAGAGACATAGAAGTTAACACCACAAAGCTCAAGTGTTATTGTACAATATTTTTAGAGTGAGAATACATGTTTGGCCATAGCTAAGTAGGTCATTAATGACTTATCAAAATTAACTGTGTATAGTGGCACCTGCCTGTTAACCCAGTGACTACAGAGCCTGAAGCATGAAGACTGCAAGTTCAAGGACAGCTTCAGCAACTTAGCAAGGCCCTATGCCACTTACCAAGACCCTGTCTCAAAATTTGAAAAGTGTGTGGGGGGGGTGTGGAGGATGTGGCTCAGTGATAAGGCATACTTGAATTCAACCCCAGTACCCCCCAAAATAACCCAAAATGAAATTTTTATTCTTTGTGATATTTTTATACTTTTCCTTTTACCTTATAGAAATCTCTTTGATGTTCTTGACATGTGGATATTGTATTAACTAAGATTTTATCAGTTTTGCAGGACTTAGTGAGTATCTGCCTGTGTTGCCAAAGTTGAAATCCACATAAATGTATACTTTTATGTTCAGGCTGCACAGGTGCCTTTCGGCTGTAAAAAGATGGCAGTAACTAAACAGTCTATCTTCCCACAGGAGTGCATCTTTACTATGTTGGAGGGGAGGTGTATGCTGAATGCCTCAGTGACAGTAGTAGCTATGTGCAAAGTCGGAACTGCAACTACCATCATGGATTTTACCCCACAACTGTCTGCAAGATCCCTAGTGGCTGCAGCTTGAAAATTTTTAACAACTAAGAATTTGCTCAGTTGTTGGCCCAGTTGGTGAACCATGGTTTCAAGACCATCTATGAGCTCACAAAAGTATGTCTTATATGCATGAGCTTTGTGAAGGTGAGTGAGCCCCGGTGGCATAGGTTTGGTTTAGTGCATTTTGGGGTGCATTGTTGGAGTACATCATGATGTCTACCTCCTCCCTCTTGATACATGTCAATAAGAGCGGACTTACTGATCTAGGGATTTTTAAACCTTAACCAGAATGTGAATTTCAAGAATATATTATTGGGACATAGGAGCGCTTGTGTCAAAAGTCAAAAACAGTAACCTTTAATAGCCTCTTCCTTAGGCAGATAGCGCTATTTAGCTACTGTAATACCATTAGAATATATTATGTATTTAATCATATAACTTAAATGTTTGTCCTATAAGAGCAATTGAGTAAATATATCCACCCTTTCTTTTTAGTACTTTTATGATTATTCTAGTAATTTTATGTTTGTAACACTTGTTACTTTTAGTTCAATGATAAGTGCATTGTTTTTTTGTAAAAATAAAAGTTCATCACAGTGGAAATTATTTTTGATTAGTCAGGTTTTTGTTGTTGTTTCAGTGGTTCTAGTATATCTTGTACTTTTCATATAGTTCAAAATTTATTAAGGCCCTTGCTCAAAGATAGGTAACTTAGCTGTAAGTATGTATTGTATGTTTGAGGAGAAGGTTAAAGACATGCTTGTAGTAACTGGTTGCTCTGCTGCCTCATCTTCTGCCTCTGAGAAATGAAAGTTTTTACAATGCCACTGAACTGAAAAAAAATTAATTTCTGAATGGGTTTCATGAGTACATGACATTCTAGAAGCTGACTTGTCTCTGAATTCTCAAAGATATATTTCCATCCCATATGCCTCTTAGAAACAAAACTTCAGACTGGGGTGAGGCAGTCACCTTCAGAGTCCTCTCTTTAGAAGCTCAACTAGCTAGTTAAACCAGTTTTGTAATGTATTTATCACTGAGGATGACTTTGGAAACTTACTTCATTCATCATACTTTAGGTAACATGTTTTTCCCCAAATACCATTCTTTCCTATTTCAGGTCATCTTAGCAGATTTTCAATATGCTTTCTTACTGTTTCTTTTCTCAAAATGCAATTCAGTGGTTCTTTGCAACTGAGCCTCATACCTCTTTAACAACAAAGGAGTTTTGTTTTGTTTTGTTTTACTCCTTTCAGAGAATGACCTATAAGTCATGTACATATGAGACTACAAAAACCTTTTTTGTTTATTTTTCACACCCAGTGTTTAATTTTTGACTTGGCATTTTTGCTGTAGTGATTTTTAGAATAAGGACAGTGACTTGCCTAAAGCGTTTTTTTTTTTTGTTTGTTTGTTTCTTTGTATTACTTTGGAGCAAAGAATAGCATTCAAGTGAAGAGATACAGGTTCTCCTTCTCACTGTCTTTGCTTTTTTAAAAATTTTGAATTAGGATCTCACTAAGTTGCCAAGGCTGGCCCTAAACCTGTGATCCTCCTGCCTCAGCCTCCCAAGTCATGGGATTACAGATGTGTGCTCCCCACCTGGCCTCTAGCTGCCATTTTAACTGTGTGGGAAAGGTGAAGGGACTCTTCTCTGGCCTCATTTTCCTTATCTATAAAATGAGGGTTGATGGAGCCAGGACTGTGGTAATTATTCTACAGACCCCTTGCGAGTCTATTATTGTTGAAGGACCACTCTGGAAGAATTTACAACTATAATACTCCAATTAGCTGCCTCTTCTGATTTATTCCCTATTAATCACTCAATCAGTTTTAACTATATCACTTTTACAATTTTAATAATGTACTTCTACACAAGAAAAAACCTTTTACACTAATAGAAGGTATTTATAATGCACAGATATATATTCTAAATTTGTCAGATTTTATTCTTTAAGCCAAAATTCTAGCACTATTCCAGAGAAGGAATACAAAGATGAAGACAACCTACAGTCTTTAGCTTCAGGATGCCTGTGGGCTCACACATATTATTAAAAGAATATGCTCTGTGCACTAGGACAAAAGGACTTGCACCATGAGATGGACATAGCTGGAAAGCTGGATTTAGAGAGTTGAGGATAAACAAACTGTACTGAAAGCTCTTGCTGACATTGTAAGGGATCCTCATATATTAGCAACAAGAACATTGCAGATTGTTTTCACAGCATTTTTTTTTTGTGTGTGTGTGTGTGTGTT
Organism: Sciurus vulgaris; assembly: GCF_902686455.1. Taxonomy (NCBI): domain Eukaryota; kingdom Metazoa; phylum Chordata; class Mammalia; order Rodentia; family Sciuridae; genus Sciurus; species Sciurus vulgaris. Next base: position 307,458 of record NW_027632763.1, on the reverse strand, counting down.
TCTTTATTATCACAGTGACTGGATACTTCACACTCTTCCACTCAAGTGTCTTGGAGAAATGCTCTGGACATTAATATAACCAACATTAATAGTCAATCTTGCACCATTTTTAGGTTGACCATTTTAGGATGGTAATATAAAGCATATATTTTATAAATTATTTTCACCTTAAACTCTCCCATATCTGAAAAATCCAGATCCCTTCAGTTGAGTGCATATTTATACAGCCTCTGTGTTTCACCAGTGACTGTGCTGGTACTGTCTCTGCCCTCTCAGAACCTACCATCTGAAGTGAGAATTTAATAATAGCCATGGTCGCTGGGTGCAATGATGAATGCCTGTAATCATAGCAACTCAGGAAGCTGAGGCAGGAGGATTGAGAGTTCAAATCAAGCTTCAGAAAAAAGTGAGGTGCTAAGCAAATCAGTGAGACACTTTCACTAAATAAAATACATAATAAGGCTGGGGATGTGGCTCATGGTTGGGTGCCCCTGAGTTCAATCTCCAGTACAACCCACCAGCCCATAAAGCTATTACCTCACTCTCAGAATGGAATGGAAAGTGAAAATGAAAGTTAAAAAGTATCTTTATAAGACAACTTTATAATGTCTTTTAATTATTTCCTGTCTTCTACTACTTTTGGTGGTGTTATGTTCTTCTTTTTCTAGAGCTTTTATGATGTCTTTTAAAACTTTTATTCCTCAAGACCAGTGATTCGTAATCTGGAATTCATGGAGGAACTTCAGTTGACCAGCACTATCCACTGCAGTTCACCTGCCAGACGGGGTGTGTGTGTGTGTGTGTGTGTGTGTGTGTGTGTGTGTGTGTGTGTGTGTGCGCACACGCATTCTTCTTGTGGGAATGATCTGTCGCTTCAGTCAGTCCCTGATTAGGTGAACTCCTTTTACTTAATAAGTTGAACACTGAGTTAATCAAGCTAAATGACCCTACTGTGTTTTTTCCAGGGCTGGGGTGCAGAATACCACTGCCAAGATATCACTAGCACCCCCTGCTGGATTGAAATACATCTGCATGGTCTCCTGCAGTGGCTGGATCAAGTTCTCACCCAGATGGGTTCACCTCATACTCCTATTTCATCAGTGTCTTAAGTGGCCCAAGGTTTCTACCTCTGAAAACAATTGAGCCTTGCATGTACTTGAAGGATGGACCTGATGGAGAGCTGACAAAGAGCCTCAATAATACTTGACCTCTGTGACCAACTGTTGGATTCAATAATTCAAAAACCCTTGATGACATACTGTTGATATCAAGAACCTGTCCACTTTACATTGTAATATTCTCTTGTAAAATAACTAAAATACAGACTTTTAGCAGGACTCTGCATAGTTAAGGATGAGATGGCCAAGCCAGGGACAGATTATGTATCAGAAAAGAGTGGTCCTAAGAGGCCTTTTGTGTTTGGTGCCTTAGGATTTATTTGGCATAAATTTAGCATTACTGGTTGGTCTTTCTGAAGTGTGTTTTTATCAAGGTTAGAGCCCATGTTGAATCTTCTTTCATGGGTTTTTATAATTTTAAAACTATTTGTTTAGTTATGGTTTTTGTTTGTTTTTAAGTAAAGATAAATGTGATATACATAGTAATCTTTCTAAAATTGTATGCTGACCATACTGCTGTCAGAATGATGTTAGGTATGTGCTCTTTGCTAAATATATTTGTACAGAATATTTGAAAGTGAAGAGTTGATTATACTAGTGAATTCAGGAGTATTTGAGATGGGGAGGAAAGGGGAAATGACAATGCAAATGTAGAATATATTGTAAAATTCAGTTTGTTGACTTAAAGAAAAAAAAACTGATGTCTCAATTTGGCTGTGTTTCAATTTTTTTTAGAGATTTTATTTATTTTTTCTTTCTGCATTTAATCCTTTCCCCAGAAAGCATAATGCAGCTGGTTAATCCACATAACTGTGAGAGGAAATGAGTAATTCCTGCTATTCTGAAATTGACAAACTATGTATTTCAATACCAGTTATGTAGAGTGTTTGGATTTAACAAGCAGTTTTATGGAGTTTACAATACAGAAATAGGCTTTCATTGTCAAACAAATTGTCAAACCTAGTAACTGTTAAATATTTGGAGAATTTTAAAGAATATCACTGTTTAAATCCATTTCAAACTTTTTAAATTTTTTGTACTATGGTTTGTTTTTCTTCTGTTATATTTTTTATTCACTTATGCTGTCATACATTGAGTACATTTGTTCCAAAACTAGTGCGTTTTTTCTAATGGAAATTTTAAATAAACTTTCCATTATTCCTTATTTTGATTAAAAATTGGTGATTTCCTTTCACCACATATTAGATTTTAGGGTAAGATTTGCTATTCTTTTGAAAGGTTATTTTTTCTTCCTTAGATATTCTCTGCTAATTAAATCAAACCAGCAAAGTTACTCATAAAGAGGAATCATGTAAAGAGCAAAGATCCTTGAAGTCAGAAAAGACAAGACAGGTAGAACTCAAAAAATTGAGAGAAAACTAGAACTAGCAGAATCTAAATGTACACATCTCTCAATGTGCAGAAATCCAGAAGGAACAGTTATTGGTTGGTGCCATTCTATCGACAGAAGGAACCGATTTCCAACCTCAGATGAAGCTAATGGTGAGAAGGCTGTTATGGGGGGGGTAAGGTGCTGATAATAAAAAAGGCCTACTGACATTTAAAGAAATACTTAAAAAATAGAAATACCTGACTGGAAAGAATGCAAAGGAGCTTGGTTCTACAGGTATTTGTGGAAGGTCCCTGTACCTTTAAAGTTTTTGATGAACACAGTGGAAAATCTTGTCCCCCAGAAGCTTATGAAAGGAAGAAAGCAAGGTATTGATGGGTGTCTACTGGGCTGCAGGCAGGAGCAAGTGGTTGCTAAGCACTGTCTCTCATGCTCACAGAAGCACATGAGATACTACTCTGACCTCCTCTCCTATTAGTCAACTTTATATTACTGCAACATATATTGAGATGATCAGCTTATAAAGAGGAAATGTGCCTTTTAGCTCACAGTTTTGGTGATTGCAGTCCAGGATCAGGCAGACCCTCTGCATTGGGGCCCCTGGTGAGGGGCAAGAACTTATGTGTGTCGTGCAGAAAAACCACTCATTTATGGCCAAGCAGCAAAGAAGAAGGGGAAGTGATAGATGTTCCACTGTCCCCTTCCAGTGCACACTACCACCAGTGACATACACTCATGACGCCCCACCTCTAAGATCCCACCCACCCTAAAAGCACCACCTGGGTACCACAGCTTCCATCACAACAGAACTTCAGGGGGACAGTTATCCAAACTGTAACCATGCCTGTTTTTATTTTTTTAAAACCAACCCAGAAGGTGAATAACTTGTCCAAACTTATTGTGTGGGAATTGGAATATCAGTAGGATTTGACTTTTAAATCCAGGGTTAATTTTATATCCTACATTTATTAATGTGCAGCCATAGAAAATTACAAAATAAGACAGAATAAAGAACAAAGAAGTAGTCCTGACTTGGGTGAGTGGAGATCAGTAAAGTTTTACAAAGAAAGTCATTATCACTGAGCTTTGAAGGATGGGAAGCATTTTGATAATGGGAAATATTTCTGGGCAGAAGGTGGATCTGAGTAAAAGTGTTTACTTTTTTTCAGACAGTATTTCGTTTGCTATTGTCTGTTATGTCTCAGTATATGCACCCCAATTTCTAAAAACTGGTCTCCAATCTGAAATTTATCATACCATGTAGTATGATGTCCCCTCTTTGTGTGGTCAAAGCAGAAGCTGGCTTTTTGAAAATTAGGATTGAAAATGAGGGAGGAAGTTTTGTCTCTGCATGGCTGAAGATATAATAAAATGTGGGAAGTGTCCCCTACCACCACTTTTTATGCCTGGAAAGAAGGAAGAAGGGAAAGGAGTCTTAGGGCAACCAGGTTCCTAGGTCTAGGGTTTAAAAAGAACTCCCCCATGTCTGTTTTTACTTTGCATACACACCAGAATCTTTATTAATAATCCCCTGTTGCTTAATGTAGTTTGATTTAGGTTTTTGATATCGGTAAGCAAATGAGTTTTAAATAATAAAGTATGAAAATATTTGACTTTTTTTTCAAGATAGGTTCTTTTTACTTTTAACTAAAACAATACTTGTTCCCTAAAAGTTTTTAAAGTACCAGATTAACAAAAAGAACACACTAAAAGTTGCCTGCCTATCCCATAGATAAATTGATTTATCCTTAAACTGAGTGAGTATGATGACCTGGCACAAGGTTAGTGTGTTGGGGAGAATGCAGGTGTACAAGTTTCTATCATCTCCTTAGCATAGAGATGGTGATTGCTCCCTTTATTAAATACCGATCCTGTGATCCTCCATGATAAAAGGAGAAAAAAAGGGAACAATTCCTCCATCCTGCCGTCAGGCAGTCTGCACTCTGATGGGAAATAGGCAAGAGAATGAAGTCACAGTGCCATGATAACCAGGGCCACCGAGGGTGCACAACACAGTGGAGAAGAGCAACTGACCAAAGAGCTCACTGGGTGTTGTGCAGGCCAAGGGCTTGTGGGAGAAATGTCTACCAGGCAGAAAATGCAAAGACCCAACCAGGAGACCTGGGTACAGTTGGGTAATGAGTTTAGCTGGAGTGTAGGGCAGTGGGGAAGGAGCCAGGTTGTTTGGGATCTTTGGTATGTTATACTAAGGAATGGAATATTTTTATTTTCCCTTAAGATTTTAGCTCCTAGATGATTGAGACTAAACCAGCCAGGGACCAGGAGAGAACCTGTAGTGAAGCCATCACAGAAGAAGCAGGAAGGATCTGACAGAGCAAGAAAGAGTCATTGCAGAAGCCAAGGGAAGAGTTTCAAATGGAAGTTTTCATCAGCAGCATGACCACCACAGGACAAAGAAGAATGAGAATCTAGAAAAGGTTTCAACTTAATAACTAGGAATAATTTAAGGACCTATAAAATTTTTGAGGGATTTCCCAAAGGCAAATGGCGAGGGTTTGAAAGTCTGGACTGAAATAAATGGAAGTAGAGTGATTTGATGTAGCAGTTCATTGGTGAGAAGAAGATGGAGGATACTCTGTGGTGACTTGCAGAGATGTGTGAAGAGGGAAAGTTGTGTTGGAATCAGGAGCTGTAAACACACCTGTAGCCCACTGGTAACAAGCCAAAACACAGCCCAGCATCTGTAAATGCAGCTGAGGTCAGGTGATGGGCATTGAAGTGGATTCAATGCCCAGAGATATATAGGCTGGAACTGGGGGTCAGACAAAAGGAAAATGTGGTCAAATCCCCAGGGTTGAGGATGGACAAGGTAGTCCTAGGGAAATTCTGTCAGACACATGCCCATTATTGCAATGGTTGCCCATTGTCCAGGCTAAGAGTCAAAGTAGGGTCTCCAAGGCAGAAGGGGTGAGAGCAAAGGGCACATTCACTGTGAGCAGCCACAGCCGTCCACTGCAATTTTCCCTCAGAGACATCTGGGAATGCAAGAACTTCGAAGATAATCAGCTGCATGCCAAACCTTCACAAGAGTTGCTTACATGTAGCAGAATTGTGAAAGTCACTGGAGGAGAAAAAACTCTAGGAACCAAGAGGACAGCTCAGAGGGGTAGAGTGTTGACGTTCATCTCTATACCACTAGATGGCGCCAGGCACTTGGTGAAGAATGAATGAATGATATGGTGTAGTCTGGTGGACACTGAAGCCATTGAGGTCAATACAGAAAACACTGTGAAGGTTTCGGGAGAATCGAGGTAAGAGAGGGACAGCACCAGAGTAGTGAAGAGACAAAAATTAAGCCACCCAAGAATCCAGAAGAACTTGGGTCTGAAAAGGAAGACGAATGGGAAAGAAAGCCAGGGAGAGTAAGTAACAGTCATCAATTCACCTGGGGGTTGGACAGAGGACAATGGGAAATTCTTTCATTGTTCTTCTATCATCTGTGTCTTTTAAAAATCCCCTATACCCCAGGATTTGGAAGGATTTCTGAAGAATTTCTATTTCAGTTAAGTGAGTCTGTAATACTGTTAAATAAAAGGAAGTCAAGAGAAAGGGAGCAGGTGTGCGGAAAGAAAATGAGCTGGATGAAGCACCCTGATGAAGAATTTCCAGGGTGGGGCTGGGGCTCGGGCTTAGTGGTGGAGCACTCACCTGGCATGTGTGAGGCACTGAGTTTGATCATCAGCACCACATAAAAATAAATAATTAAGGGTATTGTGTCCATCTACAATTTAAAAAAGAAAAAAATAGTATTCCAGGCTGTCCAGACTGGGATGAAGGATGTAGGTCAGTGGTAGAGAGCTCACATGAGCCCTGGGTTTCCTCCCAGAACCTCAAAACAAAATAAACCAAAAACCCTCATTAGTTGTTTCCCCAGATATATTAGCATATCCATAATAATGCCCGAATAATGACACACTGAGCAAGAAGGATGAATGAGAGACAGTAAGAGCTTCTGGGAAAAGAGAAGGAGAGAAAGGTGGTGACAGCAAACAAGATCTTTGGCTCATTAGCTCTGGGGTGCAGGGACAGTCCCCTGATCCTCCAAAGCTCATTGAGTTTCTAGCAGCTGTTGAAAGAACGATAAATCTCTGAAAAGCATTGCCAGTTCCTGGGACCATGGACTTGGAATATATGGTGTTTCTTGGGTGGTATAATATCAGTAGACTCTCTTAGAACCATAGGTATTTCTTAAAATATTCTTTAATTTATTGTCTGCCTTTTCTTTTACTAGCAGAATTTAGGAAACAAGTAATTTGCCAAGTGCCTTGAAAATGTGCCACATTGGGGTCACATTACCACACCCTGTCACCCAGCACAGAAGAGGGACTGCCCACCACAAGGGCAATGGGTTCCTTTGTTGCATTTACATCTTTTTTTCTTCTGGGACAAATGGGATTGTATGAACTGTAGGCATTTTTCTACAAATATTATTTTTTACTGAGTCTGATAAATGTGTATCAAGTACAGTTTTGTAATTCTTGAGTCACTTTGAATGCTGCAGTTGCCAAAAGGCAACCTGTGGCCTACAGTTTCCAAGACCTGGAACTGAAAAATATCTTTGGAGATCTGAAAGCTCAGTGTCAGCAACAGAATACAAAAGGCCATAATCCATTCTGCCTAAATGTTGTATGATAAATAGACAGGGACCTGTTACGTTTAAAAGCTTGAGAGTGATGTTTTTAAGGAATGCTTTGTGAAAAGCTGACAATCAGTAAAAGAAAGAAAGAAAAGAAAGAAAGAAAGAAAGAAAGAAAGAGAGGGAGGGAGAGAGAAAATTAGAGGGGGGAGAAGAAAAAAAGAAAAGAAAGGAAAAGAAAAAGAAAAAAAAAAAAAAACCTTGCTGGATGTGGTGGTGTATGCCTGTGATCCCGAGTGGCTTAGGAGGCTGAGGCAGGCAGATCCCTAGTTCAAAAATAGCCTCAGTGGAGGTGAGAAGCTAAGCAACTCAGTGAGACCCTATCTCTAAATAAAATACAAAAAAAGGGCTGGGGATGTGGCTTAGCAGTGGAGTACCACTGAGTTCAATGCCCTGTACCAAAAGATAAAAAAAAAAAAAACCTTGATCCAAAAGATAAAGTGCCATCACTCTCTCTATTTCCATAGACTAAGTTTCAAAAATGGAAAAGAAAGGGAATAAAAAAGAAAAAAAAAAAAACAAAAGAAGTTACATTGGCACTTCTTTTCATTCTAGAGCTAGCCATATTGAGGATATTTCATCTTTCCCTTGGTCTTGGGTCAGATAGAGACTGAAGAATATGTGCCTACACCTGGCTTCCACCCCAGCCCACAGATTTATAATTATGTTGCAGATGTGATGATTCAGAGGAGGCACTTCAATTACACACACTAGCTTTTTAATTCCAGTACTACCACTTTCTAGCTGCACCATCTCAGGCAAATGAATTAATGTCTGTGTTTCAGCCTTGTCTGTAAAATGGAAAAATAATAGTCACCCTCTCATTGGTCATTGTGCGGTTAGACTGGTGTGAGGCACATTGAATACCTGGTCCTGAGCCACATGGTATGCACTCAATATTGGTTTGGCTACAGTGGCAACAATGATCTAGAGGCCCAGCGAGCACTCAGTATATGGAGGTGCTTGGTTCTCAGTATCTGTGGGACATGGAATACAGCTCCCTCAACCGCCCCCAATAGAACTTTCTAAATTGCAAAAATAGCAGTGAAAAGCATTATTGTGAAGGGAGGGAGGGAACAGGCAGTTAAATAAGTATACTTTCAGGGTGCTAATAAATACTGATTTTCATTTATACTACATTCCATACAGACCAGCTGCTTGTTAGGACATCTCTTACCTTTGTCGTTTCCAATATTAAAATCATTTCTTGGTACAGGGTGGACCTCAGTGGTGTGGCAGTTTTCTGGCATGTGCCAGGCTCCAAGTTCCACCCCCATCTCCACACACATACAAAAAGAAAGACAAGGACAAAGAAAGCCCTAAAGTCATTTCTTTATTCCTGGTTTGGTCCTGGGTTGTTCTACCTTGAATGCCACACCTGATCTCACACCCCAAACTGCCACCATCAGTCAAAGGATTCAAGCTGATCTTCAGCTCTCTTATCCCCTTTCCACATCATCTGCTGAAGGATGTACAGATAATCCTGTCAACCCACTGGGAACTGGCAGCCAGAATATCCTTCTTCATCCCACCATCCTTCCCTTTCTGTGTTGTTCCCCATCCCACATTCCTATTTATTACTTTGTAGGCAAGGATTCATTTGTGAGGTGTCCTTTTATCTAAGCTGGTCAGGATGTAGAAGTCTATGCTACTTCTGGAAGTGCATGCTCTGTAACTGGGTGAACTGGCAGCCACTTTGCCTTGGGTCTCTACTTAAATACACAGAACATTCCACTTTCCCTAGTCATCGTGTTTTAATAACTCACTGATATAAAAAAATCCATTAACTCACTTCCCTACCAATTTTCCTACCCCACCCCCTCACTTGCCTACATATATTTAGAAACTTAAATTAGCACAGGTCCTTTTCAGAGGAAGAAGACAAGATAAGCCAATTTAATATTTGTAATGTGTGTGAATCTACTTAAGCATAAGGCAGTAAATGTAAAACCACTAAGATATTTCTTTGAAGCCCATCCACATATGACAGTAAAACATTGTAATATTTGCATTAGCAAGACTAATACTGATGAGTTGTGACATGGATCTAGCTTTAAGATGGGGGAATGGTTCCACATTTATTCTAGATGTCAGTTTCTATCACTAGAGACACTCAACATAAGGAGAGAGAAACAGCTTTGAGTCCAAGGGATCTGTATCTGTGTTCAAATCCTTCCTCCTGTACTTCCTCCCTGGGCAATTTCTGGAAAGTTTTCCTGAAATTTTGAATCCTGACATATACAAATATATGTATGTGTATATATATATATATATATATATATATTTGAAAATTCACTGTAAATCCCTTCAAATTTAAAAATATTAGAAGTGGAGTATAAAAATATCCTTCAATAAACCTGTTTTTTTAATTTAAAAAATGAAGTCTATCAAATTACCTTAGAAAACATGAAAATGATTTCTAAACAAAAATCTAAGTGCCTATGATGTAGGTGACCAATAAAAATTGATTAATGAAATGATCTGTCATTTTTATTGAGAACATGAGCCCAAGAACTCTCTTATGTAGTCTGTCCTTAATTCAAACATTAATTACTATGTTTGCATTGTAAGATTATTATATCTGTGTTCTACAATGGGAAATAATTCAAAACTCATTAAGAAGTACATCTTCATGTTTTGAAAAATGAGTTTAATTAATTCCAAAATTTATTCTCATATACCAAAACTGGAGTTTTTAATAGAATTTGATTTGTTTGTATTTTTGTTTGCTGTTTTTATAAATATAGCTCCACAAAAAAGCTCTTCTGATTTAGACTGATCACCTACATTAAAATATTTCTGATTTTTTCAGGAATAATTTTCTGGTGTATCACAGAATATTTATAGATTCTTCCTACTTCAGCACTACTCCATAAAGCTGTCCTCAGACTCAACTGATGTTCCTTCATGTTTCACAAGATATTGCTATAATGCTTTGTGAACCAGTGTTTCATTATGTAGTGTATATATATATATATATATATGTTATATGTGTATATATATATAGATATATGTTATATATATATATGTTATATGTGTATATATATAGAGATATATGTTATATCTATAATATTGTCAATGGAATATTAACCACTGTACAAAATGCAAAGATGTGCATAACTAGCAATGCACATTTGGATTAGATGATCCAGTTGATATCCAGTTGTGTGGGAGGTAGAGTGAGTGACTTTATTTATTTATTTATTTTTATTTTATTTTTATTTTTTTTATTGTAAACAAATGGGATACATGTTGTTTCTCTGTTTGTACATGGCGTAAAGGCATACCATTTGTGTAATCATAAATTTACATAGAGCAATGTTGTTTGATTCATTCTGTTATTTTTTCCCTTCCCCCACCCCTCCCACCCCTCTTTACCCTCTATACAGTAGTTCCTTCCTCCATACTTGCCCCCCTCCCTAACCCTAACTCTAACCCTAACACTAACCCTTCCCTCCCCCCCATTATGTGTCATCCTCCACTTATCAGCGATATCATTCGTCCTTTGGCTTTTTGAGATTGGCCTATCTCACTTAGCATGATATTCTCCAATTTCATCCATTTGCCTGCAAATGCCATAATTTTATCATTCTTTATGGTTGAGTAATATTCCATTGTATATATATACCACAGTTTCTTTATCCACTCATCAATTGAAGGGCATCTAGGTTGGTTCCACAGTCTGGCTATTGTGAATTGAGCAGGGATACTTACAACCCACTCACTCTTCTTTCAATGTCCCTATTGAGTTAAAAAACCTAATGGTTCTTACCACTTAGTGCAAGATCTTGGCCTCATCAACTCTTCCATTATCCCCATCTACCCCCTAATCCCTAACCCCTACACCCTTCTCTCCCAAATCCCTGCTGCATCCACTCATTTCTCAGTAATAGATCTCAAGGATGCTTTCTTTTCTATTCCCTTTGTACCTGAATCCCAAGACATTTTTGCTTTCACCTGGGCTGACCCAGAAACCAGACATTCTCAACATCTTACATGGATAGTCCTTCCCCAGGGTTTTAGAGATAGTCCCCATCTCTTTGGACAAGTCCTGGCAACAGACCTAAAGGACTTCCACTCAACTTGCCCTGACTCCACTCTCCTTCAATATGTAGATGACTTCCTCCTCTGCAGCCCCTCCATGGAAATCTCAAAGCATGACATCATATTCCTACTCAACTTTCTGGCCTACAAGGGTTACCGTGCCTCCCCTGAAAAGGCCCAACTGTCCTATCCCACCGTTACTTATCTCGGGTTCTCCATCTCTTACGGAAGGAAGGCCATCACTACCAACAGGAAACATTTCATTAGCTCCATTCCCATTCCCAAACTAAAGCCTAAATCTTATCCTTCCTGGACTTAACAGGATATTTTAGGGCATGGATTCCCAATTATTCCCTCCTAGCAAGGCCTTTATATGACATGGCAAAGGGCCCTCAAAATGAGCCGCTACCCTCCACTCCCAACCGGCCTTTCCACATATTAAAAAGGGCACTCCTCCAGGCCCCAGCCCTCCACCTGCTGGACCTAGAAAAAAACTTTTCTTCTCTATGTTCATGAAAAGGGAGGCCAAAGTTTAGGAGTACTTGGACAAAACTATGGGCCAACTTTTGCCTCAGCAGCCTATCTCCCCAGGCAGTTGGACCCTACTTTAGAGGATGGCTCCCTGACTACGCACCTTGGCAGCCAGCCATGATCTTCAAAAGGAAGCTCATAAATTCACCTTTGGGTCTCCCCTCACGATTCTTTCACCACATCACTTGAAAGACCTCCTGACCTACAAAGGGTTGCAATCTCTCCCTGCTTCCAGTATTCTTTCCCTACTGGTATTCTTACAGAACCCCACAATATCTTTCAAACCCTGTCCCCCTTTAAATCCCGCCTCCTTACTCCCTATTACAACTAACTTACCAGAGCCCCGAGTTCGTAACTGTACTGAAGCTCTGGAGGCTTTTCTGCCCTGCCCCACAACGATCTCTGAGGGGACTTTGTTTTGTCCTGATTTCACATGGTTTTCCAATGGCAGTTCCTTTATGCAGGATGGGGTCAGAGTGGCAGGATATGCTGTTGTCTCCCTCTCCTCTATAATCAAAGAAAACCCCTTCCACCAAACACCACTAACCAACAGGCCGAACTCATAGCAGCTACCAGGGTTTGTGAACTAGCTACAGAAAAAAAAAAAAAAAAACTTATCTTTTTACACTGATTCCAAATATGTTTTTCATATTCTATTGTGCCATGCTGGGACTCCTAACAACCAAGGGCACCTCTGTCACTAACTCAAAACTCATTTCTGACCTATTGGAAGCCTCAAAGTTACCATCTAAACTTTGTATCATGCACTGTAAGGCTCACCAAACTGACTCCTCCCCTATCACAGTGGGCAATTCCAAATCTCATCAAGCTGCACAATCAGCCGCCCTCCAACTTCCAATCCCTCTCCAATACTCACACTCACTTCTTCAGAGAGTATGTCTGAACAAGATCATCAATATTTTTCCATTTTCTCCATTCCTTGTTTCACTCTAGCCCCCAAAGTCTTGAAACCTTTCTTCAATCATTTTTCACCCTCTCTGGGGATGTTAAAGCCCTCTTACAACACATCTCCTCAACATGCCACATTTGTCAATGAACCAATTCTAACACACCTCTACAGCCTAAACCCTTCCCTTTCCTTCCCATCAGGCTCAAGGGCACATCCCTGCAGCTGACTGGCAAACTGACTTCACCAATATGCCCAGGGTTAAACACATACTAGTACTACTAGTACTGATGGATACCTTCTCCGGATGGGTCGAGGCTTTTCCTACATCCAACAAAAGGGACTCTACCATCGCTAACATCCTGTTAAGGAAAAATTACTCAGCTCATGGAACTCTTTCCTCACATCCCTTCACCAGAACGCTTGGCTCATTCCACCCGAGGCCACTACAAGGGACATTCACCAACTTAACCCCCCAAGAAACTTTCCCCTTTCGGCCTTGTTATGGGGTCTCCTGACCATATTTCTCCTGAAACCCTCTACCCCTTCCCAGACTTCGCTCCCATCCAGCAGGAAGTAAGCAGATTGAGTGACACTGCATTCCAAAATATTTTTAAAAAGGGAGAAATATAAGATCATTGCTCTTATTTTTCCTATTTGGCGCTTGACCAACATTCTCCTGCCAGCGTGAACTTGCACCCAATCGGTGCTTAACACCCCGCCCAGACCCCTAGCAACAAGGCTCACCCAATCAACTCTCACCCGGTTTCATGCCCCAACCAATCAGCCTCTTCCCAGCCCCATATAAGTGTGTACATTTTTAAAATAAAACAGAACTGCTCCAGCATTTGGATTTGGCTCATGTCTCTGTGTGATTCCTTTCAACTATGCTTCTCCAGTTCTCTTGTGAATCAGCATAAACAAATTTTGCAGAGTTATCTATCAAATGTAAGAACAATTCTTTATTGCCATGATTATGAGTCCTGTTTTCTGGAAGACACACATTCCTATGATTAAGTTGTGATTATATGCAAAATGATCAGTAACATAAACCAACATTACAGCTAATACATTAACTACAAAAAATGTCCAATTTTAGAACTATTCAATATGATACAAGTAAAAGAATATAGTTTTGAAGAAAATGGTGACTTCTTGAACAAAAATGTAAAGGGTAAGCAGTGGTATTGTTTAAAAAGAAACATGCCAGTTTACATACATTCCAAACCTTTTTTCTTGAAGTGTATTGACCTGAATTTAGGAAGCATTCATAATCTGGAGTAGCTGGGATTGCAGGATTGTATGTGTGCATCAATTCACCACATTGAAATGAGAAGTTTTTGTTTTGTTTTGTATCAGGAATTCCTTATTTCTGAGCCTTAACCTCAGCACATTTGCTTTTTCTTAAATTTTGAGACAGGGTCTCACTAAGTTGCTTAGGCCCACAAAGTTGCTGAGGTTGACCTCAAACTTGCAATCCTCCATACTTCTTCTAGAGTCTTTGTAATTATAGTCATGTGCCACTGTGTCTGGCAAAAAGAAGCTTTTTAATGGTTATTACACTAAAATATCTTCTATGCTAAACTAAGTTACTTATAGATATCAAAATTTCAAAATATTCCAACTAAATCCATGTTTTCATCCCCCTACATGAATGGATATTGAGCCCAGGTCTTTGACCACACTAGGCAAGTGCTCTATGGCTGAACCATATCCCCAGCCCTCAACATAAATTTTCTATGTTTTACTATCTACACTGTAGATCTTTTCTAAAATACAGATCCAAGAACTATTTATCATTGGGAAGTTCCTTATTCAGTTTTTTTTTAATTTTTAATTTTAATTAAAAATCATAAATTTACATAGGGCAATGTTGTTTGATTCATTTTGTTATTTTCCCCCTTCCCCTCTCCCCTCCCACCCCTCTTTTCCCTCTATACATTCCTTTCTTCCTCATTCTTACCACCCTCCTTATCCCTAACCCTAAACCTAAACCTAACCCTAACACTAACCCCTCCTACCCCTCACCCCCATATGTCCTCATCCGCTTATCAGCGAGATCATTCGTCCTTTAGTTTTTTGAGATTGGCTTATCTCACTTAGCATGATACCCTCCAATTTCATCCATTTGCCTGCGAATGCCATAATTTTGTCATTCCTCATTGCGGAGTAATATTCCATTGTATATATATGCCACAGTTTCTTTATCCATTCATCAACTGAAGGGCATCTGGGTTGGTTCCACAATCTGGCTATAGTGAATTGAGCAGCTATGAACACTGATGTGGCTGTATCTCTGTAGTATGCTGCTTTTAAGTCCTTTGGGTATAGGCCAAGGAGTGGGATAGCTGGGTCAAATGGTGGGTCCATTCCAAGCTTTCTGAGGAATCTCCATACTGCTTTCCAGAGGGGCTGCACTAGTTTGCAACCCCACCAGCAATGTATGAGTGTACCTTTTTCCCCACATCCTCGCCAACACCTATTGTTGCTTATGTTCTTGATAATCGCCATTCTAATTGGGGTGAGATGAAATCTTAGGGTAGTTTTGATTTGCATTTCTCTTATTACTAGAGATGTTGAACATTTTTTCATATATCTGTTGATTGCTTGTACATCTTCTTCTGTGAAGTGTCTGTTGATTTCCTTAGCCCATTTGTTGATTGGATTATTTGTGTTCTTGGTGTAGAGTTTTTTGAGTTCTTTATAGATTCGGGATATTAGCGCTCTATCTGAAGTATGATTGGCAAAGATATTCTCCCACTCTGTAGGCTCTCCCTTCACATTACTGATTGTTTCCTTTGCTGAGAGAAAGCTTTTTAGTTTGAATCTATCCCAGTTGTTGATTCTTGCTTTTATTTCTTGGGCTATGGGAGTCCTGTTAAGGAAGTCTGCTCCTAAGCCAACAAGTTGAAGGTTTGGGCCTACTTTTTCTTCTATAAGATGCAGGGTCTCTGGTCTGATTCTGAGTTCCTTGATCCATTGTGAGTTGAGTTTTGTGCAGGGTGAGAGATAAGGGTTTAATTTCATTCTGTTGCATAAGGTTTTCCAGTTTTCCCAGCACCATTTGTTGAAGAGGCTATCTTTTCTCCATTGTATATTTTTAGGCCCTTTGTCTAGTATGAGAAAATTGTATTTATTTGGGTTTGTGTCCGTGTCCTCTATTCTGTACCATTGATCAACCTGTCTATTTTGGTACCAATACCATGCCGTTTTTGTTATTATTGCTTTGTAATAGAATTGAAGATCTGGTATTGCGATGCCACCTGCTTCGCTCTTTCTACTGAGGTTGCTTTAGCTATTCTGGCATTCTTATTCTTCCAGATGAATTTCATAATTGCTTGCTCATTTCTGTAAGGTACATCATTGGGATTTTAATTGGAATTGCATTGAATCTATATAGCACTTTTGGTAGTATGGCCATTTTGACAATATTAATTCTTCCTATCCATGAACATGGGAGATCTTTCCATCTTCTAAGGTTTTCTTTAATTTCTTTCTTTAGTGTTCTGTAGTTCTCATTGTAGAGGTCTTTCACCTCTTTTGTGAGATTGATTCCCAAGTATTTTATTTTTTTCGAGGCTATTGTGAATGGGGTAGTTTTCCTAATTTCTCTTTCTGAAGATTCATCACTTATGTATAAAAATGCATTGGATTTATGAACATTGATCTTGTAACCTGCTACTTTACTGAATTCACTTATGAGTTCTGAGAGTTTTCTGGTGGAATTTCCAGGTTCCTCTAAATATATAATCATGTCATCAGCGAACAGGGATTGTTTGAGTTCCTCTTTTCCAATTTGTATCCCTTTAATTTCTTTGGTTTGTCTAATTGCTCTGGCTAGAGTCTCAAGAACAATGTTGAATAGAAGTGGTGAAAGAGGGCATCCCTGCCTTGTTCCAGTTTTTAGGGGAATGCTTTCAGTTTTTCACCATTTAGAATGATATTGGCCATGGGCTTAGCATAGATGGCCTTCACAATGTTAAGGAATGATCCCACTACCCCAATTTTTTCTAGTGTTTTGAGCATGAAGGGATGCTGTATTTTATTGAATGCTTTTTCTGCATCTATTGAAATAATCATGTGATTCTTAACTTTTAGTCTGTTGATATGGTGAATGACATTTATTGATTTCCAGATGTTGAACCAACCTTGCATCCCTGGGATAAAACCCACTTGATCGTGATGCACTATCTTTTTAATATATTTTTGTATGTGATTTGCTAAAATTTTGTTGAGAATTTTTGCGTCGATGTTCATTAAGGATATTGGTCTGAAATTTTCTTTCCTGGATGTATCTCTGTCTGGTTTAGGTATCAGGGTGATATTGGCTTCATAGAATGAGTTTGGGAGGGTTCCCTCCTCTTCTATTTTATGGAATACTTTGAGAAGTATTGGAATGAGCTCTTCTTTAAAGGTTTTGTAGAACTCGGCTGAGAACCCATCTGGTCCCGGACTTTTCTTTGTTGGTAGGCTTTTGATGACCTCTTCTATTTCATTGCTTGAAATTGATTTATTTAAGTTGTGTATATCTTCCTCGTTCAGTTTAGGCAATTCATATGTCTCTAGAAACCTGTTGATGTCTTCGAGGTTTTCTGTTTTGTTGGAGTATAGATTTTCAAAATAGCTTCTAATTATGTTTTGTATTTCACTCATGTCTGTTGTGATATTTCCTTGTTCATTCCGAATTTTAGTAATTTGAGTTTTCTCCCTTTTTCTCTTTGTTAGCGTGGCTAAGGGTTTATCAATTTTGTTTATTTTTTCAAAGAACCAACTATTTATTTTGTTAATTTTTCCGATTGTTTCTTTTGTTTCAATTTCGTTGATTTCAGCTCTGATTTTAACTATTTCCTGTCTTCTACTACTTTTGGTGTTGGTCTGCTCTTCTTTTTCTAGGGCTTTGAGCTGTAGTGTTAAGTCGTTTATTTGTTGATTTCTACTTCTTTTGTTGAATGCGCCCCATGAAATAAATCTTCCTCTCAGTACTGCTTTCATAGTGTCCCAGAGATTTTGATATGATGTGTCTTTGTTCTCATTTACTTCTAAGAATTTTTTAATTTCCCTCCTGATGTCTTCTGTTATCCATTCATTGTATAATAGTGTATTATTTAATCTCCAAGTATTGGAGAAGTTTCTGTTTTTTATTCTGTCATTTATTTCTAATTTCAGTCCATTATGATCTGATAGAGTACAAGGTAGTATCTCTATCTTCTTGTATTTGCTAACAGTAGCTTTGTGGCATAAAACATGGTCTATTTTAGAGAAGGATCCATGTGCTGCTGAGAAGAAAGTGTATTTGTTCTTTGTTGGATGGTATATTCTATATAAGTCGGTTACGTCTAAATTGTTGATTGTGTTATTGAGGTCTATGGTTTCTTTATTCAATTTTTTTTTGGACGATCTATCCAGCGGTGAGAGAGGTGTGTTAAAATCGCCTAGTATTATTGTGTTGTGGTCTATTTGATTTTTGGATTTGAGAAGGATTTGTTTGACGTACATGGATGAGCCAATGTTTGGGGCATAGATATTTATGATTGTTATGTCTTGCTGATTTATGCTTCCCTTAAGCAGTATGTAATGTCCTTCTTTATCCCTTCTGACTAGTTTTGGCTTAAAGTCCACATTATCTGAAATGAGGATGGATACTCCAGCTTTTTTGCTGTGTCCGTGTGCATGGTATGTTTTTTCCCATCCTTTCACCTTCAGTCTATGGGTATCTCTTTCTATGAGATGGGTCTCGTGCAGGCAGCATATTGTTGGATTTTTCTTTTTAGTCCAATCTGCCAGTCTATGTCTTTTGATTGATGAGTTCAGGCCATTAACATTCACAGTTATTATTGTGATATGATTTGTATTCCTATTCATTGAACTCATTTTTGTTTTTTGACATGATTTGGTTTCTCCTTTATTAGGCTATTCCTTTAGGCTAGTTCCTCCCATTGCTGATTTACATCGTTGTTTTTCATCTCTTCCTCATGGAATATTTTGCTGAGAATGTTCTGTAATGCTGACTTTCTTTTAGTAAATTCCTTTAACTTTTGTTTATCATGGAAGGATTTTATCTCATCATCAAATCTGAAAGTAAGTTTTGGTGGGTATAAAATTCTTGGTTGGCATCCATTTTCTTTCAGGGCTTGGTAAATGTTGTTTCAGGCCCTTCTAGCTTTTAGGGTCTGGACTGAAAAATCTGCTGATATTCTTATTGATTTTCCCCTGAAGGTAATCTGATTCTTTTCTCTCACGGCCTTTAAAATTCTGTCTTTATTTTGAATGTTAGGTATTTTCATAATAATGTGCCTTGGTGTAGGTCTGTTGTAATTTTGCATATTTGGAGTCGTATAAGCCTCTTGTACTTGGTTTTCCATTTCATTCTTGAGATTTGGGAAATTTTCTGATATCATTTCATTGAATAGATTGTTCATTCCTTTGGTTTGTTTCTCTAAGCCTTCCTCAATCCCAATTATTCTTAAATTTGGCCTCTTCATGATATCCCATAATTCTTGTAGATTCTGTTCATGATTTCTTACCATCTTCTCTGTTTGGTCAACTTTGTTTTCAAGATTAAATATTTTGTCTTCAATATCTGAAGTTCTGTCTTCCAGGTGATCTATCCTATTGTTTATGCTTTCTATGGCGTTTTTAACTTGGTTTATTGTTTCCTTCATTTCAAGGATTTCCATTTGGTTTTTTTTCAGTATCTCTAACTCTTTATTGAAATGCTCTTTTGCTTCTGTTGTTTGCTCTTTTAACTGTTGATTAGTGCATTCATTTAATGCCTGCATTTGTTCTTTCATCTCCTCGTTTGCTTCCCTGATTGTTTTAATTATGTACATTCTGAACTCCCTTTCGGACATTTCTTCTGCTGTGCTGTCATTGGGTTTTATTGATATAGTATCTAGGTTTGTTTCGGACATTTTCTTCCCTTGTTTTCTCATATTGGTCAGACGTCAATGGGACTCTGTGATATTGTAGATTTCCTCTATTGGCTTATAGTGACCCTGTAGATTTCCAGTGTATCACCTACCAGCCTTCAGTAGCCAGAAGTCTTGGATTAATTTGATAATGCAGTGCTTCCGAAGAATGCTGCCCCTAGCCCACTACCAGTTCCAGGGAGAGAGACCTGGAGAGGTCTCTTGTTGCACAGCCCTGTTTCCAGAGGCTGGTTGTACGTTGGAGGTCTCCACTGGCTTGGGGACTTGTGGCTGGCTCTGTGTCGAGAGGCTCTCACTGGGCGGTCTGCCCCGGGAAGCTAGCCTAGATAGGCGCTTCCCGCCGGAGGGGGCTGGGCTGCTTGGGGGAGTCCCTGCGCCCTGTGCTGGTCACTGAAGCAACCTGCGGGTGGGCTGGAGCTGGCAGCGGGGCGGGCTGGAGCTGGCAGCAGGGCTGGCCGGAGCTGGCCGCGCTGCTTCTGTGCAGAAGGGCTCTCACCTGGGGGCCTGTTCCGAGAGGCTGGAGGATCTGTCCCTGTGGGTGGAGCCACCGCCAGACTGCACCGAGCTGCCTGGGGGAGACGCTATCTGCCCTGTCCCACTCTACTAAGCCACTCGAATCCGGGCCTGCAGACCAGCTGAGCTTCGCTGGGTGGAGGAGACTCACCCCATGGTTCTATCTTAGTCCAAGTCTCTCAATGTCTCCCCTTCTTGAATCCTGGGTTCTGGGGCAACTGAAGATGCAGTCACCCTCTAGTCTGCCATCTTGGATCACCCCGTGGAAAAAGCCTGCAGCTGGAGGGGGACAATGCTGCCTGGAGAGGTCTCTGGCTGCCCAGCCCTGGTCCCAGAAGCTGCTTGCATGTCGAATATCTCCACTGGCTTGGGGACTTGTGGCTGGCTCTGCGTCGAGAGGCTCTCACTGGGCGGTCTGCCCCGGGAAGCTAGCCTAGAGAGGCGCTTCCCGCCGTAGGGGGCTGGGCTGCTTGGGGGAGTCCCTGGCGCCCTGTGCTGGTCACTGAAGCAACCTGCGGGTGGGCCAGAGCTGGCAGCAGGGCGGGCCGGAGCTGGCCGTGCTGCTTCTGTGCAGAAGGGCTCTCACTGGGAGGCCTGTTCCGAGAGGCTGGAGGATCTGTCCCTGTGGGCGGAGCCCACCGCCAGACTGCACCGAGCTGCCTGGGGGAGACGCTATCTGCCCTGTCGCACTCTACTAAGCCACACCCAATGAAATAAATCTTCCTCTAAGTACTGCTTTCATAGTGTCCCAGAGATTTTGATATCATGTGTCTTTGTTCTCTTTACTTCTAATAATTTTTTTTATTCCCTCCTGATGTCTTCTGTTATCCATTCATCATATAATAGCATATTATTTAATACTAGGTATTGGAGAAGTTTCTGTTTTTTTATTCTGTCATTTATTTCTAATTTCAATCCATTATGATCTGATAGAATACAAGGTAGTATCTCTATCGTCTTGTATTTGCTAACAGTAGCTTTGTGGCATAAAATATGGTCTATTTTAGAGAAGGATCCGTGTGCTTCTGAGAAGAAAGTGTATTCGTTCTTTGTTGGATGGTATATTCTGTATATGTCTGTTAAATCGAAATTGTTGATTGTGTTATTGCGATCTATGGTTTCTTTATTCAATTTTTGTTTGGAAGATCTATCCAGTGGTGAGAGAGGTGTGTTAAAATTGCCTAGTATTATTGTGTTGTGGTCTATTTGATTTCTGGACTTGAGAAGGATTTGTTTGATGTACATGGATGAGCCAAAGTTCGGGGCATAGATATTTATGATTGTTATGTCTTGCTGATTTATGCTTCCCTTAAGCAGTGTGAAATGCCCTTCTTTATCCCTTCTGACTAGTTTTGGCTTGAAGTCCACATTATCTGAAATGAGGATAGACACTCCAGCTTTTTTGATGTGTCCATGTGCATGATATGCTTTTTCCCATCCTTTCACCTTTAGTCTGTGGGTATCTCTTTCTATGAGATGAATCTCTTGCAGGTAGCGTATTGTTGGATTTTTCTATTTAATCCAATCTGCCAGTCTATGTCTTTTGATTGATGAGTTCAGGCCATTAACATTCAGGGATATTATTGTGATATGATTTGTATTCCCAGTCATTTAACTCATTTTTGTTTTTTGACATGATTTGGTTTCTCCTTTATTTGGCTATTCCTTTAGCCTAGTTCCTCCCATTGCTGATTTGCATCATTGTTTTTCATTTCTTCCTCATGGGATATTTTGCTGAGAATATCCTGAAATGCTGGCTTTCTTTTTGTAAATTCTTTTAGCTTTTGTTTATCATGGAAGGATCTTATTTCGTCGTCAAATCTGAAAGTAAGTTTTGCTGGGTATAAGATTCTTGGTTGGCATATATTTTCTTTCAGGGCTTGGTAAATGTTGTTCCAGGCCCTTCTACCTTTTAGGATATGGATTGAAAAATCTGCTGATATCTTTATTGGTTTCCCCTTGAATGTAATTTGATTTTTTTCTCTCGCGGCCTTTAAAATTCTGTCTTTATTTTGTATGTTAGATATTTTCATAATAATGTGCCTCTCTGTTTGGTCAACTTTGTTTTCAAGATTAAATATTTTGTCTTCAATATTGGAGGTTCTGTCTTCCAGGTGTTCTATCCTATTGGTTATGCTTTCTATGGAGTTTTTAACTTGGTTTATTGTTTCCTTCATTTCAAGGTTTTCTGTTTGTTTGTTTTTTTCATTATCACTAACTCTTTATTGAAATGATCTCTTGCTTCCCATATTTGCTCTTTTAACTGTTGATTGGTGTGATCATTTAATGCCTGCATTTGCTCTTTCATCTCCTTGTTTGCTTCCCTGACTGTTTTAATTATGTACATTCTGAACTCCCTTTCTGACATTTCTTCTGCTGTGCTGTCATTGGCTTTTATTGATATAGTATCGTTTGTTTGGGACATTTTCTTCCCTTGTTTTCTCATAATGGTCAGATATCAGTGGGACTCTGAGATATTGCACATTTCCTCTTTGGCTTATAGTGTCCCTGTAGATTTCCAGTATATCACCTCCTAGCCTTCAGTAGCCTGAAGTCTTGGAGTAACTTGATAATGCAGTGCTTTCGAAGAAAGCTGCTCGTAGCCCGCTACTGGTTCCAGGGCTTGGGGCTGTCTCTGTGCGCTAAGGCTCTCACTGGCCAGCCTGCTCCAAGAAGCTGGCTGTGGAAGGAGCCTGCCGCCAGAGGGAGCAGGGCTGCTTGGGGAAGTCTCTGGCTGCCCTGCCCTGGTCCCAGAAGCTGCCTGCCGGCCGGGGCTCACCACTGGATCCGGGACATGGAGCTGGCTCTGGGCAGAAAGGCTCTCACTGGACGGCCTGCTCCGAGAAGCTGGCTGTGGAAGGAGCCTGCCACTGGAGGGAGCAGGCTCCTTGGGGAAGACTCTACCTGCCCTGCCCTACTCCAAGAAGCTGCCTCTGTCCGGACCTGCCGCCTGGGCCGAGCTTCACCTAGTGGGAGAGACTCACCCTGCGGCTATATGTTAATCCGAGTCTCTCATTGCCTCCCCTTCTTGAATCCTGGGTTCTGGAGTGACGGAGATGCAGTCACCCTCTAGTCCGCCATCTTGGATCTGCCTGATTTCTAATTTCATTCCTTTATGATCTAATAGAATATAAGGAAGTATCTCTATTTTTTTTTTGTATTTTCTATGAGTTGTTTTGTGACATAACATATGGTCTATTTTAGAGAAGGATCCATGTGCTGCTAAGAAAATGTATTCACTCATAGGTGGATGGAATATTCTACATGTCTGTTAAGTCTAAATTATTGATTGTGTTATTGAGTTCTATGGCTTCTTTGTTCAATTTTTGTTTGGAAGATCTGTCCAATTGTGAGAGAGGTGTGTTAAAGTCACCTAGTATTATTGTGTTGTGGTCTATTTAGTTCCTGGAATTGTGAAGAATTTGTTTAATGTACAAGGATGCACCATTTTGAGGCATAAATATTTATGATTATTATGTCTTGCTGATTTATGCTTCCCTTAAGCAGTATAAAATATCCTTCTTTATCCCTTTTGACTAACTTTGACTTGACGTTCACTTTATCTGATATGAGGATGAAAACCCCTGCTTTTTATACTGAGTCTGTGCATGTGGTGTTTTCTCCCATCCTTTCACCTTTAGTCTGTAGGTATCATTTTCTGAGATAAATCTCTTGGAGGCAGCATTTTGTTGGATCTTTCTTTTTAATCCAATCTGCCAGTCTGTGTATTTTGATTGATCGGTTTAGGTCATTAACATTCAAGGTTATTATTGAGATTTGACTTGTATTCCTGGTCATTTTGGCTTATTTTTGGTTTTTAGCTTGACCTGGTTTCTACTTTAATTGGCTATTTCTTTAGAATAATTTCTCCATTTACTGACATATTTTTGTTTTTCATTTCTTCCTCGTGAAATATTTTGCTGAGAATGTTCTATAGGGCAGGCTTTCTGTAAATTCTTTTAGCTTTTTTTGTAAATTCTTTTAGCTTTTGTTTATCATGGAAGAATTTTATTTTGTCTTCAAATCTGAAGGTTTGTTTGGTGGACAGAAGATTCTTGGTTGGCATCCATTTTCTTTCAGAACTTGAAATATGTTGTTCCAAGCCCTTCTAGCTTTTAGGGTCTGGATTGAGAAATCTGCTGATACCTATGTTGGTTTTTGCCTTTTATGTAATCTGATAATTCTCTCTTGCAGCCTTTAAAATTCTATCTTTATTTTGTACTTTAGGAATTTTCATTATAATGTGCCTTGGTGTGGATCAATTATAATTTTGTACATTTGGTGCCCTGTAAGCCTCTTGTATTTGATTTTCCATTTCTTCAGATTTGGAATATTTTCTGTTATTATTTCATTGCAGAGATTATTCATTCATTTGATTTGTATCTCTGTGCCTTCCTTAATCCCAATAATTCTTAAATTTGGTCTTTTCATGATAGCCCATAATTCTGGAAGTTCTGTCTATGATTTCTTACCATGTTTCTCCTCTGTCAACTTTGTTTTCAAGAATAAATATTTTGTCTTCAATGTCTGAGGTTCTGTCTTCCAAGTGATCTAGCTTGTTGATTATGCTTTCTGTTGAGTTTTTAATTTGGTTTATTGTTTCCTTCATTTCAAGGATTTCAGTTTTTTGTTTCAGAATTTCTCTTTACTGAAATGATTTTTTGCTTCCTGCATTTGCTCTTTGGACTTTATTAGTGTGATCTTTCATTGCCTGCATTTGTTCTGTTATCGCATTGTTTCTGAGATCATTTGAATTTTATACATTCTGAATCCCCTTCTGACATTTCTTCTGCCATGATATCATTGGATTCTATTTATATACTATCTAGGTTTGTTTGGGACACTTTCTTCCCTTGTTTTCTCATGTTGTTCATGTATCTTCCCCTCTAGCAGTGTGAATCCAAGGCATGGCAGTTTTGCCCCTATAGACTTATAGTGTCCCTGTAGGTTTCTAATACCTCACCTTGAAGTGAGAGATCAATATGAGCAGCACACAATACAAACAATATGCATTCTTAACCCAAAGAGTCCCTATTAAGATATTAACCATGTTGTCTTAATAAACAGAGGTGATGAGTTCAATTATTGTTTATGGCATAACCAATAGGTTTGCAATAAGGACCACAATTTCTAATGGTAGACAAAGAAGATGGGGAGGGGTGTAGAATATAACACTAATTAGATAAGAAGTGAGTCTATAGAGGTACTATGTGGTAGTAATAGTGAAAGCAGAATTAAAAGAAATTAGTTGCTAGCCTGAGAAAAGGGAGAAAGAGTCTCCAAGGAAACAGATAGATAAGAGGAAAGTAGAAAGAATAATAAAAATATTAATAAAAGAAAGTAGAAGTAGGAATGATAGGTATACTAGGAATAATCATAATAAGGTTAATAATAAAAAATTCTACAATAAGACTATTCTGTAGTGTTCAAACCTCCTAGTCTTCAGTAGCCTGATGCCTGAGAGGAACTTCATAATACAGTGTCCCAAGAAGGGTGCTGCCCCACTCGGAATGGTGGTCTCCAAGTCAGGAATAAACCATGTTAGCAGGCAGTGGCGAACCCATGTGCTTATAGATGGTCAGCTGCAGCACAGACTGCAGAATGGGGCAGGTGTCAGTGCTGGGCTCCATGGCCATAGAATTCCTTCTAATTCTTTCTTCAATGAAAAGTGTTGCATACTCAAACTGAGTGTGCTCATATGTCCAATTAAAATGTAGATGCATTTCCTGTGCTAAATATACTTTAATGTGTTTTTGACTCAGTAAATATTTTGCTGAAAGTCAGTAAATTTTGGAATGCCCTAATGATTTAAATGAAGCAAGTGAATCAGTGTTTCACTCTTAGATAAAGTGACAGAATTGAAACTTATCACATCAAGTATCATATTTACCTCTAAAAATTTGGTCCTCCAGTGTTTAAAATGTTGAATGCTGTACAACATCAAGTACATTTCACAAAAGAGATTTAAATACATTTTATTGTGTTCATAGACTTTCTGAGGAATGCAAAATGGGCTACTTAAGCACTGATGTAAGATGTTTTAGACATATCCGCTTAAGTGAGTTTGTTATCAGGGAACACTTTTCCTATTTCATCCATCTTGATTTACCCCACCAGTAGCCAGATAAAAAGAGAAACTCAGTTTCATCTGGAGTGTATTAGAAAGTATTTCTTCTGGAAATTATGGTGCAAAAGATATAATGTTATAACTTCTGATTCTCATGATTTCACAAGTAGAAACATGGTGATGTCTAAAGGGTGATGATTAAATCTATATGCATCTAATTATTGCCATTATTTTTACCAGAGTGGCTCTGAGCAACATCCAGAGGTGTGTGCTTCCTATATATCTGGTGAGTTTCATCCAAAAGTAAAGAAGGGAATAAATAGACATGTGTTATATATGAACCATATATGATTAAAAATACTTTAAAGTGAATGTGCCTTAAATAATGAGCAATAGTATGTTGTAATTATTTAAGGAAGGTACCTATCAATTATCATAAGAAAATAGGAGGCAAAACTATTAGGTTTCAGCCACAGGTTAAATTGGTGGTATTGCTAAAGGAACTGAATTTTGAGTTGCATTTGATATATGCTTCCATCACAGGAAAGTTGGAAATAAGGAAAAGGAGAGAAGAGGGAATGAACATTGAGAATCTTAATGAGAACAAGGAGTTGAAAAAGGAAAAAAAAGTAGTGGAACTTAGTAGAGTGTTGAAAATTCAAGCCATGTATGAGAAAGGAAAAGAACAGAGTTTTTAAACTGTGGGAAGAATTTTTGGTTCAAGTTCCAAAGATGAGTGAAGGAGAGAGTCAAACTTTCTCACACTTGGAAATGAATTGAGGAGAGAAGACCTGATCCCAAAAGAGCTAAGTTCATTTACCATAAATGATTAGGAATATATACAATTTAATGATAGACAACATGTTCCTACTACCTAGGACAAAAATATAGGGCAGAAACAGCAAACGGAGTAATAGGAGTATGAATTGTTATGGGGCATTCCCCAAAAAGATTTCTAACATTCTCTTTGGAAAGATTACATATACTTCAACATTTTATTTGAGGGGACAGCCGCAGGAGAAATTCAGAGCTACATTCAAATTAACCTACACAAATTGAAAACTGACAAAGTTCACACTAGAAATCTGAAACTGTGAGAAATCATCCCTTCAAAATGATATTCAAAAGCTCATTCTGACTCAGCAGGTCTTTGAATTACATGTCCATTAAATTCTAAGATGATTTCAAATATACTGTTCACAGACAACATGTTTTGGAGTCAGGGAATGGATGTCCTTTTGGGAAATAAAAAGGAAATGATATCAGTTTCTACAGTTCAGGACACAAGCAGATCAAGTGCAAGCATAAATCTTTCATTCTGAGAATATTTTCTTGGGAATTGGGAAGGACTCAAAAGACAAAGATTGTTGGGGGCTATGCCATGCAGACTATGCCAAGATGGCACCTGGCAGACAGCCAGAAGTTGTTTTGATCACATCAGCGGTGAGGAAGTCGGTTAACATAGACACAATCAGGTTATTTATCATTGGCCGTATTCAAGTGAGTCCACACACACAATGCATGCATATGTGTTCCCAAGTGCTCCTGCTCATGCCTACTCATTTTGATCTTTGCCATGATTGGGCAGCTGGCTCCTTGCCTGATATTTGCTAAACTGGCGTGGCCCTACCCTCTGCCTCCTGGAGGGAATATAAGCAGGCAGTAGGCAGAAGGCAAAAAGCAGCAGCAGCAGTAGGCAAAAAGCAGAAGGCAGATGGCAGATTGCAGAGTAGAGGACTAAGAATACACCTCTAGGTTGCAGATCACAGGTTGCAGTACACGGGATGCACCACTAAGAAGTACCTCTAATAGACAGCACCTTTAGCACGCACCTGTAGCACCTTTAGTTCGCAGGATGCAGGATGCACCTCTAAGAAGCAGCAGCAGAACTCTAAGAAAAAATAGATCTCTGAAAGCGTAGCAAGTCTCTTTTCCTGTAAGCAAAGTCTTTCTTCCTCTCAAAGCCTCTCTTCCTCTAAAATCAAGCAAGCTTCTCTTCCTCTATAAGCTAGAGAATAGGCAAGCAAGCAAGGAAGCAGCTCAGGAATAGAAGTAGTTTATTTCCAGTCCACCTCCGATAAATACCCAGGAGATTGTTGCTGCAGGCGGTAACAAATATCCACAGGGTTGTTGCTACGGGCAGCAACAAAAGATGAAGAAATTATATAGCTAAGATCAGTTTTCTAAGTTGGCAGGCAAGAAAAAGTGGAGCTAATTCAAACAAAGAATGTAAAATTGAAAGAATCAAGTTCCCAACTCTAAAGGTAAAGAGAAAGGAAAATGATGGAGGACTGAAGCAGTTTAGGAAAAATGAGGAAATGGAGATAATGCTATTCAACTCTATTCAGTTTATCTGTGAAACTTTTCCTGGTCCAGAGATGATTAAAACCAGAAGGGGGCTGATTCAAGATGGCGGACTAGAGGGTGGCTGCATTTCGTGTTGCTCCAGGACTCAGGACTCAAGAAGAGGAGATATAGAGAGCCTTGGGACCAACTCAAAGCAGCCGGGCGAGAGTCTCCCACTGGGCAGGCGTCCCGGACCGGGCAGGAGTCCTGGACGGGGCGGTAGCCCCAAAAGCAGGGATCTTTGCAAAGTAGAACGGCCGGCGAGGCGCCCCTCCCCCCGCCGGAGCAGTGATCGCAGACAGCTGGGAGCATTGAAGAGGGGGCTGCCCAGAGGAGAAGGAGAAATACGGGCTCGGCACGTCGCTTGGAATTGGATCAGCTGCGCCAGGGCTCCGGGCGGCTATCCGGAGGAGCAGCGTGGACTCAGGACTCAAGAAAAGGAGATATTGAGAGACTTGGGACCAACTCAAAGCAGCCGGGTGAGTGTTTCCCACTGGGCAGGCATCCCGGACGGGGCGGTAGCCCCCGGACAGGACGGTAGCCCCGAAAGCAGGGATCTTTGCAAAGTAGAACTGCCGGCGAGGCGCCCCTCCCCCCGCCGGAGCAGTGATCGCAGACAGCTGGGAGCATTGAAGAGGTGGCTGTTCACCACAGCGCTTGGACTCGGCGCAACCCACCCGCGCTCTGGGAGGCTGCCCAAAGGAGAAGGTTCTTGGTGAGCTGTTTGGACTGAACGTGACCACCCCTAAACACAGGGGGCTGCCCAGAGGAGAAGGAGAAATACGGGCTCGGCACGTCGCTTGGAATTGGAGCAGCTGTGCCAGGGCTCTGGGCGGCTATCCGGTGGAACAGCGTGGTGAGTGGTTTGGTCCCAGAGCATCCGCTCCTGAACATAGGGGGGTTGTCTGGAGAAGGAGGAGGAGCGCGGCGGGGTGCTTGGGCTCGAAGTGACTGCACCAGGGCTACGGGAGGCAGTCGGGACAAGAAGGTGCACAGTGAGTTCTTGGGACTCGTGACGCACCAGATCTCTGGGTGACTGCCTGGTGGAGAAAGTGGTGCGTGGTGGGTCACTTGGTCTTAGAGCGACCGCACGGAACAACAGGTGGCTGCCGGAGGAAAAGGCGTGTGGCGGGTCACTGGGACTCGGAGCGATTGTAAGGGGCTCCAGGTGGCTGCTCAGAGGAGGGGCCGCATAGCCAGGCGAAAAGTGCAGAGCAGGGTCCTAGACGGCTTCTTGGTGGAAGGGCCCCACAGACAAACTGAGGGGCGGAGCGAAGGCTCCAGGACTGCAGGCAGCTTCTCTGAGGAGAGGCAGCCGAAGGAGATTCGTTTGCGAAGGGTGAGGCTTCCAGGCCCAGGAGGTAGGTCCGGGTCCCTGGGAACATTGCAGAAGAAGGCTGACCAGCCCAGGCAGTAGTTGTGAATTGAACGGAACCTCTGGGAGGAAAACCGACCAGCGAGACCTCCCCACCAGGTGACTCCTCCCTGTTGGGTGAGGTTCTCCCAAAAGGACCGTAAAATCAGAGACACAGGCCCAAACTGGTCTTGCATCAGCCCACAACCTACTTCCCTTCTGGATGACCATTCATCAGCAAGTGAAGGTACCTCTGCCCACTAGCAGGGAATATACCCCACCAGAAGGCCACCACCCCTAGGGAGTCAGCTCCCTTGTGGAGCACTGCATTATTAACTTTCTCCAAGATTTCAGGCTACTGAAGACTACAAGGGGATATAAGAGAAATATTCAGGGATATTATAAGACAATAGAGGAAATCTGCAATATCACAGCGGTCAACTGATACCTGAACAATATGAGAAAACAAGGAAAGAAAATGCTGCAAACAAATCTAGATGTTACATCAATGAAACCCAACGACAGCATGGCAGAAGAAATGACAGAAAGGGAGTTCAGAATGTACATAATTAAAATGCTCAGGGAAGCAAATGACGAGATGCAAGAGCAAATGCAGGCACTGAATGATTGCACCAATTGACAGTTAAAAGAGCAAATACAGGAAGCAAAAGATCACTTCAATAAAGAGTTAGAGATATTGAAAAAAAACCAAACAGAAATCCTTGAAATGAAGGACACAATAAACTAAATTAAGAACTCCATAGAAAGCATAACCAATAGAATAGAACACCTGGAAGACAGAACATCAGACATTGAAGATAAAATATTTAACCTTGAAAACAAAGTTGAACAAACAGAGAAGATGGTAAGAAATCATGAACAGAATCTCCAAGAACTATGGGATATCATGAAGAGGCCAAATTTGAGAATTATTGGAATTGAGGAAGGCTTAGAGAAACAGACCAAAGGAATGAACAATCTATTCAATGAAATACTATCAGAAAATTTCCCAAATCTGAAGAATGAAATGGAAGATCAAGTACAAGAGGCTTATAGGACTCCAAATATACAAAATTACAACAGACCCACACCAAGGCACATTATAATGAAAATGCCCAACATACAAAATAAAGACAGAATTTTAAAGGCCGCAAGAGAGAGGAATCAAATTACATTCAGGGGGAAACCAATACGGATATCAGCAGATTTTTCAATCCAGACCCTAAAAGCTAGAAGGGCCTGGAACAACATTTTTCAAGTCCTGAAAGAAAATGGATGCCAACCAAGAATCTTATACCCAGCAAAACTTACCTTCAAATTTGATGATGAAATAAAATCCTTCCATGATAAACAAAAGCTAAAAGAATTTACAAAAAGAAAGCCAGCATTACAGAACATTCTCAGCAAAATATTCCATGAGGAAGAGATGAAAAACAAAGAAACAAATCAGCAATGGGAGGAACCATCCTAAAGGAATTGTCAAATAAAGGAAGAACCAAGTTGTCTCAAAATAAATAAATAAATAAATAAATAAATAAATAAATAAATAAATAAATAATAAAAAAATGAACCAAATGACCAGGAATACTAATCACATCTCAATAATAACCCTGAATATTAATGGCCTGAACTCATCAATCAAAAGACATAGACTGGCAGATTGGATCAAAAAGAAAGATCCAACAATATGTTACCTGCAAGAGACTCACCTCGTAGAAAGAGATACACATAGACTAAAGGTGAAAGGATGGGGGAAAACATATCATGCACATGGACTCAGCAAAAAAGCTGGGGTATCCATCCTCATTTCAGATAAGGTGGACTTCAAGTCAAAACTAGTCAAAAGGGATAAAGAAGGACATTACATACTGCTTAAGGGAACCATAAATCAGCAAGACATAACAATCATAAACATCTGTGCCCCAAACAGTGGCTCATCCATGTATGTCAAACAAATCCTTCTCAATTTCAGAAACCAAATAGACCATAACACAATAATACTAGGTGATTTTAACACGCCTCTCTCACCACTGGACAGATCTTCCAAACAAAAATTGAACAAAGAAACCATAGATCTCAATAACACAATCAATAATTTAGACTTAACGGACATTTATAGAATATACCATCCAACCAAGAGCGAATACACTTTCTTCTCAGCAGCACATGGATCCTTCTCTAAAATAGACCATATATTATGCCACAAAGCTAATGTAAGCAAATACAAGAAGATAGAGACACTACCTTGTATTCTATCAGATCATAATGGTTTGAAGTTAGAAATAAATGAAAGAGTAAAAAACAGAAGCTACTCCAACACCTGGAGATTAAACAATATGCTATTACATGATGAATGGATAACAGAAGATATTAGGAAGGAAATTAAAAAATTCCTAGAGGTAAATGAGAACAAAGAAACATCATATCAAAATCTTTGGGATACTATGAAAGCAGTACTTAGAGGAAAATTTATTTCATGGAGCGCATTCAATAAAAGAAGTAAAAATCAACAAATAAACAACCTAACACTTCAGCTCAAAGCCCTAGAAAAAGAAGAACAGACCAACACCAAAAGTAGTAGAAGACAGGAAATAGTTAAACTCAGAGCTGAAATCAACGAAATTGAAACAAAAGAAACTATACAAAAAATTGACAAAATAAATAGTTGGTTCTTTGAAAAAATAAACAAAATTGATAAACCCTTAGCCACTCTAACAAAGAGAAGACGAGAGAAAACCCAAATCACCAAAATTCGGAATGAACAAGGAAATATCACAACAGACACGATTGAAATACAAAACATAATTAGAAGCTATTTTGAAAATCTATATTCTAACCAAATAGAAAATTTCGAAGACATCAACAGGTTTCTAGAGACATATGAATTGCCTAAATTGAACGAGGAGGACATACAAAATTTAAATAGATCAATTTCAAGTAATGAAGTAGAAGAGGTCATCAAAAGCCTACCAACAAAGAAAAGTCCAGGGCCAGATGGGTTCTCAGCTGAGTTCTACAAAATCTTTAAAGAAGAGCTCATTCCAATACTTCTCAAAGTATTCCATGAAACAGAAGAGGAGGGTACCCTCCCAAACTCATTCTATGAAACCAATATTACCCTGATACCCAAGCCAGACAGAGATAAATCGAGGAAAGAAAATTTCAGACCGATATCATTAATGAACATTGACGCAAAAATTCTCAATAAAATTTTAGCAAATCGCATACAAAAATATATTAAAAAGATAGTGCACCACGATCAAGTGGGTTTTATCCCAGGGATGCAAGGTTGGTTCAACATCCAGAAATCAATAAATGTAATTCACCATATCAATAGACTTAAAGTCAAGAACCACATGATTATTTCAATAGATGCAGAAAAAGCATTTGATAAAATACAACACCCCTTCATGCTCAAAACACTAGAAAAAATAGGGATAGTGGGAACATTCCTTAACATTGTAAAGGCCATCTATGCTAAGCCCATGGCTAATATCATTCTAAACGGTGAAAAACTGAAAGCATTCCCCCTAAAAACTGGAACAAGACAGGGATGCCCTCTTTCACCACTCCTATTCAATATCGTTCTTGAGACTCTAGCCAGAGCAATTAGACAGACCAAGGAAATTAAAGGAATACGAATAGGAAAAGAAGAACTCAAACTATCCCTATTTGCGGATGATATGATTATATACTTAGAGGAACCAGGAAATTCCACCAGAAAACTGTTAGAACTCATAAGTGAATTCAGTAAAGTGGCAGGTTACAAGATCAATGCTCATAAATCCAATGCATTTTTATACATAAGTGAGGAATCCTCAGAAAGAGAAATTATGAAAACTACCCCATTCACCATAGCATCGAAAAAAATAAAATACTTGGGAATCAATCTCACAAAAGAGGTAAAAGACCTCTACAATGAGAACTACAGAACACTAAAGAAAGAAATCGAAGAAAACCTTAGAAGATGGAAAGATCTCCCATGTTCTTGGATAGGCCGAATTAATATTGTCAAAATGGCCATACTATCAAAAGTGCTATACAGATTCAATGCAATCCCAATTAAAATCCCAATGACGTACCTTACAGAAATAGAGCAAGCAATCATGAAATTCATCTGGAAGAATAAGAAACCCAGAATAGCTAAAGCAATCCTTCGCAGGAAAAATGAAGCAGGGGGTATCGCAATACCCGAACTTCAACTTTATTACAAAGCAATAGTAACAAGGACGGCATGGTACTGGTACCAAAATAGACAGGTAGATCAATGGTACAGAATAGAGGACACGGACACAAACCCAAATAAATACAACTTTCTAATACTAGACAAAGGCGCCAAAAATATGCAATGGAGAAAAGATAGCCTCTTCAACAAATGGTGCTGGGAAAACTGGAAAACCTTATGCAACAGAATGAAACTAAACCCATATCTCTCACCCTGCACAAAACTCAACTCAAAATGGATTAAGGACCTTGGAATCAGACCAGAGACTCTGCAGATTATAGAAGAAAAAGTAGGTCCCGATCTTCAACATGTCGGCCTAGGACCAGACTTCCTCAACAGGACTCCCATAGCACAAGAAATAAAAGCAAGAATCAATAACTGGGATAGATTCAAACTAAAAAGCTTTCTCTCAGCAAAGGAAACTATCAGTAATGTGAAGAAAGAGCCTACAGAGTGGGAGAATATCTTTGCCAATCATACATCAGATAGAGCACTAATCTCCAGAATCTATAAAGAACTCAAAAAACTCTACACCAAGAATACAAATAATCCAATCGACAAATGGGCTAAGGAAATGAACAGACACTTCACAGAAGAAGATGTACAAGCAATCAATAAACATATGAAAAAATGTTCAACATCTCTAGTAAAAAGAGAAATGCAAATCAAAACCACCCTAAGATTCCATCTCACCCCAATTAGAATGGCGATTATCAAAAATACAAGCAACAGGTGTTGGCGAGGATGTGGGGAGAAAGGTACACTCATACATTGCTGGTGGGGCTGCAAATTAGTGCAGCCACTCTGGAAAGCAGTGTGGAGATTCCTTAGAAAACTTGGAATGGACCCTCCATTTGACCCAGCTATCCCACTCCTTGGCCTATACCCAAAGGATCTAAAATCAGCATACTACAGAGATACAGCCACATCAATGTTCATAGCTGCTCAATTCACAATAGCCAGACTATGGAACCAACCTAGATGCCCTTCAATTGACGAGTGGATAAAGAAACTGTGGTATATATACACAATGGAATATTACTCAGCCATAAAGAATGACAAAATTATGGCATTTGCAGGCAAATGGATGAAATTGGAGAATATCATGCTAAGTGAGATAAGCCAATCTCAAAAAGACAAGGGACGAATGATATCGCTAATAAGTGGAGGATGACACATAATGGGGGGAGGGAAGGGTTAGTGTTAGGGTTAGAGTTAGGGTTAGGGAGGGGGGCAAGTATGGAGGAAGAAAGCACTGTATAGAGGGTAAGGAGGGGTGGGAGGGGTGGGGGGAAGGGGAAAAAATAACAGAATGAATCAAACAACATTATTGTATGTGGATTTATGATTACACAAATGGTATGCCTTTGCGCCATGTACAAACAGAGAGGCAACATGTATCCCATTTGTTTACAATAAAATAAAAAAATAAATAAATAAATAAAAAAAAATAAAAACCAGAAGGGACTGGAAGAAGCAGCTACAAATTTCTCCCTTTGATATCTAGTAGGCACCACCATATGTAAGGTGTCAATATGAGTCATTCAGATGAGCAACCTAGAATTTTTGAAGCATTGATTTTTAAAGGCAGCTAATATTTTGTTAGTATTTTAAATATTCTCAATAATATTATTGTATTTGTCTATTAGTGCACTGCAGTGAAACCATGTTCATAGGTGTGTCAGGAAGACATAGTTTACTAGAAAAATTCTGATATATAGGTGGAAAACGGTGTGGTCAACTAGCCCTCTGATGAAAATACTTGAAAAGCTGCCAAGTTATGTCACACTAGATACATTATTCTAAGCAGAATGCTTTATGTAGTTTATCCCTCAAATAACAACACTGTTACTCATAGTGTATATAAAAATTTCTTTGAAACTCAATTTATTGATATCTGATAATTCTGCAAGCTGTTTTCTTGTACATTTTCTTATAGATATGAACACACTATTTTCACACAAGAGAGGAAAAAGGAACTTGATGTTGGATAAAACAGAGAATATAAGAAAAGAAGATGCACCACTTTTTCACTTGGGTATAAACAAACACAAACATGCACATGCATATTTGTTGTTATCCTAAACACATACATCTGAGCTAATTAGTTCAGAAAACTCTCTTTGATGAGCAAATAAATGTACCTTCCCCTGGAATCTTATCACAATTTGGACTTATTGATTGTAAGGGAAATGGGGGACACAATATGTACTTAAAATTAAATGGATTAAATGATTCTGAAGGATTCAATTGAGATATGTGCTGCCACATTTTAATTTTAATTCAGCTTTGACATTGAATTTATAAGGAAACTTCTTTCCTCCTCTGAATACAGATGAGTATGCTCTCCAGCATTCTGCATTTTGACATTGGTATACTTACCAATGTGTTTGTATTAATAGTCATTGCAAAAATCCTTTTGCCAATCGAAACTTAACTGCCTATTTAATCAGATCAATATTCCTCTAGATTTTACCATATACTCAATTAAGGGGAGAGACATGTAGTGTCTCCCCAAGTGTTATTCAGAAGTATTGGACTAGTAAAATTACTCCTGAATGATGTCAATATGTACTGGGTTCAGAGGGGAACACATGTACTTGCATGTACTTGAGAGGCTGAGGCAGGCTTCTGTCAAGTTTCCAGCCACCAAGAAATTTATCGACAACTTTTCTCCAAATTTAATGACATGGGTTTAAATTTTCTATGAATCTTTCCTACTGCAAATTCTGCCTCACTCTGTATCTTGCTCCCCTTCTCTGCTTGAGCCATCCTCTGAAAGTTCTCCTTCCCAATTCATATACCATCAGATAAACCCATTCCATTTAAAAACTTTTCTATATACAGCCTTTCCTACTCTTTGCATTTCCTGCTTCTGGCTGATAATCTCACTTTTGAAGTCTCCATTCATCTTAATCTAGAAAATACTTCATTCCTGGCATTTTTTGTCTACTCTAGCTCTTATCACAAACTCAAATATGAAGGGAAATAAGTAAAATTGTTGACAGCGATATGAAGTAAAATTTGTCCCATCAAGCCCAGGAACTGATAGAGTAGAAAGAAAAAGGAATGTTTACAGGTTCCATCTTTATTACCCAGTATGATAACTGGAAGTATCTGAGATATCCCTATTGAAACCACAAGCAGGTTCTGACAGGAATAAGAGGCTTAATCATGAAAGTTTCACAAGAAAGTAACTTGTAAATATTTAAGATAAAGAAAATCAAAGAAATGTATAAAAAAAAGCAAAAGGAGTTCATTGATAAAGATATAAATGTGATTACTTTTTGGGAACACTATAGATGGGGTTAAATGGATTTTTAAAATTTAATATTTGAAGGAAGAGATAGTAAACTGTGTGATGTTTCATGTTTCACTGGAAATTGAGTATTTTTTCCCTCCAGAATCTTCTTTCACCTTGAGTGGATCAACCTGTGAGTTATAGGTCTTGTACATGGTGACACATAGTGTCTTTCAGTGGTGTTCTAAAGTATTGGATCAGTAGAACTATACCCCTATATGTACTGGGCTCAGAGGGGCACACCTGTAATTGCAGGTCCTTGAGAGGCAGACGTAAGCCCTCTCAAGGTGTAAGTCAGGTTGCCAGCAAACCAGGAAATTAACAGACATTCTGTCCCAAATATGAAGACATGGGGTTTGAAATAATTCCTATAGTGCTTGACAGGACACACATGTTCCTGCATAAAATATAAACGCCCACACACCAGCAATTAAATATTTCAAATAATGGCTATATTCACCTAAACTCGTGCTTAATTTAAAATTATCATTTTAAATTTTATTTAAAATAAAATTTTAGAATTATAGTTACTGTTCCTTTTTATTTGGATAAATTTTCTTTAACATTAATATTATAAGGTAGTTTAAGTAAATCTGTGCATGTTTCAGGAGGGTCACACTTGGACACTTTAACAGTGGAAGTGGAGGAGAGACACCATGGAACTGGATTTAGTCAGCAACAGGTATGCATACATGTCATTTTGAATTCCAGATATCTTCCTTCTTTTGTTTCCAGGAGGTAAATTAGGGCAAATGACATAATCTAATACACTTTGGCCATCCAACATCACATTTTCATATTTAATTGTACAACATTTAAGTGGTCATGAATCTGAAAATAGTTTTAGAAATCAAAGTGGATTAAAGATAAACTTTATTCAAGAAATTGGACCAATACTTTAGAACTCTGTTTTGTTTTGAACTGTGTAACATCCTTAAATAGTGAGAGATAAATAAGAGACTGACAAGTAATCAGTTGACACTAGGAACATACATAAAAGTAATGACCAATGAATACATTCATGTAAAATCATCTTCATTTCCAAAGGATCACCACTGAATTTCACATTATCTGCCATCCATGCCATGGTTAAAAAATCATATTCCAAGATTTCCAGAGTCTTGATTAAAGAAGAGAAAAATGCAAAACAGACATATCTTCTTGTTAATAGAACCAAAACCATTCAGAATACATACTTTACTGATAATTTATGAAAAATATCAGGTTTATGTTCTTTCCCTTTAAGAATGCAAAAGAATTACTAAGCTTATTTAACTTACCTCTTTACACAATGTTAGACTAAAGTACTTTGATGCAATTGTTGGGATGTTATGAAATATTGGAGGTGTCATTTTGCCTCCTGGTTCTCATGTTGTATGTGTCAACAAGTGGAGGATTTGCATGCCTTTGCTTGGATTTCTCTTCCACAGCTACACATGGATTCTTTTAATATGCAGGTTTGTCATGGGGATGGGTCTGATGTACTGTTTATATCTGAGCATCATGTCTGAAAATGAGCATGATACACATGCTAGTTTCATTCAGTATCTCTGCAAGGAGAAAGAATACACTTGAAGAATGATCACAGCTTACAGAAAAATATTTACCACGTGTAAATAAAATGTATTAAATGATCTCAAGAACACCACAAAATAAGGGACTGAGTGGGTTAGCTCAGCTTCATCAAGACTGCATATGCTTGTGTCTCCTGTGCACTTTTGTTGCACATAATTTAATGTTCTTATTTCCAATTCCAATAATTTCACATATATGAGAATGGTGATGCCCAAAGAGTGATGATGAAATCTGTATGCAAGTAATTATCACTATTATTGCTTTCCAGAGTGACTCTGAGCAACATGCAGAGGTGTGTGCTTTTTGTGGACATGCATAAGGTAAGAACCGCATAGGATCCAAAGTACGCTGCAGCGAATATAAGAAAAATATGGGCACTAGTATATAGTAAATGCTCAAAGGGTGTATCTTTTACCTAGCTATTGAACAAAAGGGAAGGTAAGGAGTGGCATAACATATTAGGTTTTAGCCACAGGTTTAATTGTGGGTATTGCTAAAGAAGAGAATGGTGAATTTCCTTTAAGGTATGCTTTTATCTCAGGTAAATTGGAAATAAGAAAAGGAGAGAAAAAAGAGGGTAGGAAGACTGAGAACTGTAGTAAGTACACAGAGTCATAAAGGAAAAAGAATCAGTGGTTCTCAGGAGAGGTTGGGAAATTCAAGCCCCACATGAGAAAGGAAAGGAGCAGTTTTTTCACACTGTTGGAAGAACTTGAGTTTCATGTTCTCAAGATGAATGAAAGTGAACATAGTTGTGTCCCAAACTTGGTGAGTTTTTCAGTTTGAAAATGGATTGAGGCATGAAGACCTGATCCACAAAGCTAAGTTCATTGGCCAACAATGAGTGGGAATATATAATAATGATTGCAACATGGTGCCACTCTCTATGACAAAAAAAATATATGGTAGAAATAGCAACTGGAAAATTAGACATATGAGTAGTCAAGCGGAATCCCTTAAATCCACAGGTATCTAAAATTCACTTTGGAAAGATTACAGATCCTTCAAAGTTTAATTTGAGGGAACCTCCAAGGAAGGAATCTAGAGCTACATTCTCAATAACATAGATGAATTGGAAGCTGACAAATTTCATACTGGAACTGTGAACTGGAATCATCTCTGGAGACCGTGTTCCAAAGCTTCTGACCCAGCAGGTACTGGCTTCAACATGTCCATTACATTCTAAGTGATTCCATTGATTTTGGTCTACAGAAAACACCATTTGTTGCCAGAGAATGGATGTCCTTTTGGGAAATACACAAGAATATCTCCTGGTTCCTACAGTTCAGGACACAAACACATCAAGTGCAAGCATAAATCTGATTTTTATTCTGAGCAGGTCTCTTGAGAACTGAGAGTGACTCCGAAGATCAGATGGCAAAAGTATATGACTAAGATATATTTGTCAGTTTGGCAGGCAAGAAGGACTGGCAAAAAATTATACAAAGAATGAAAGATGCAAAGACACAAGCTCCCACCTCAGATTTTCCTTTGGAAAACCTGAAGGGGAGGGGAAATGAGAGAGGAACCAGGAATTATGATGAAATGGAGAAAATGTTCCTCAGCTCTTTTCACTTTGTCTGCTTTCAAATGCAAATTTGTTGCAGAGATGATTGTTACCCATGGGGACTGCAAGAATCAGGGCAACCCACCACTCCCAATTTGTCCCCTCCTTATATAGTAGGCACCACAATGTGTGAAGATTCCATACGTGTCATTGAGGTGAGCAAACTTGGATTTTTGAAGCATTTGTTGTTTAAAAGAAGGCTAATTTTCCTTTGGTACTCTTCTTACAATCATTATTAATTGTTTTGTTTCCATCGGTACTTTATTGGTGTGCTGTTGGAAAACCGGGTCTTTGGCATGCCAGAATAACAGGATATTAGTGAGATATCTTTGGAACTCAAGAAAGCAAATGTTGTGATCACCTGAGAGACTTGAACAAATACATGAAATACCACTCCAGATTTATTTTTAACCAGAAGCCAAGAAGCAGGTTATTCCTAAAACACCATCACAGTTACTCTTAGTGAATTTACCATTTACTATGAAATATAAGGGTTTATTGATATCTGATAATTCTGCAGGCTTTCAGAACACTTTTTTTGGACTGCTTTTCTGAACTCTTTATGCATTATAAAACTGTTTTTTCACAGATATGGAACCACACACTTCACATAAAAGAGCAACAAGATACTTGATGGTGGTGAAATGAGGGGACACAGGAAAAGGAGATGCATCTGTTGCCAGCATGGGTATGAACAAACACAAACAACCAAATGTGTATTAGCAGTTATTCTAAACACATATCTAAGCTGAGTAGCTCAGAAAACTGTCTCAGATGAATAAACAAGTGAACTTTCCCCTGGAATCTCATCACAACTTTGGACTTAGCAATTATAAGGCAAATGACAAACAGGAAATGTATTTATCATAAATAGATTAAATGACTCTGAGAAGATTCCCTCAAGATGCCAGCTGCCACATTTTCATACTCCTTTGACATTGATATTTTCCGGGTCCCTCTTTCCTCCTCTGAATACAGATCACTCTTCTCTCCAGCATTCTCTATCTTGTCATTGGTATATATGCTAATATCTTTGTGTTAATGGTCATTGCAGGCTGTTTTTTAACCATTGGATACTTCACTGCAAATTTTTCAAAACATCTCTGCCTGATTGATTCAGAACATTTGAGTCTTGTGACTTTTTTCAACACATATATAATTTATTTATTGCTTTCCTATAAATTGTATCTCTTATTTAGTGAAGCACTATCTAACCAGAAATTTTCTAAATTTATAAATCGAGAATATCCTTGCATAGAGCAATGAAATGTTTGCTCATATTTCTTTGATGTGTTTTGTTTATCTTCTCAATGGTGAACAATGAGGGAGATTCTATTGCATGCTAATCAGTTGTTCTCCCACTGAGCCTCTTCCACAGATCTAATTCTCATGTGTGCTGTTAATATGCTAGTTGCACAAAAGTGCTCACCAAGATCCTAAATGAGTTTTCTCAACATAAAAATATATTGCCCTAGAAGATACTAGATGTTAAATGAAAGCAACATTCACAATTGTTCCATTTTTTTTAACATGATAAAGTGGAAACTTTGAGATATGATCAGAAGCAGCATCTCACATTCCTGTAGCCCAGATTCTTTTTTTGTTCTTTAATTAGACTTTATTCTATACTGGTCACTGAAAGTTTTCTATTCTCTGTATTTTGGAAACATTCCCTCCAATCAATCTAGCATCTACTTCATAGATTACTGATTTCTTCTCATTATTTGTCACCATTCATTCATATGGTCTTGATATCTACCTGCTGGTGGTTTTTAGGACGATCCTGGTCTCATGATTTTACTGCATATAGTACTATCAGGTCTGTTTAGAACATGAAAGTTTCTGCACCTTCACTTCTATAGGTAATTTCATAATGAAAATTCTGCCTCATTTGTATTTTTATCCCTCTCTCTCTGCCTGCAACATCCTCTCTCAATTCTCCTTGCCATTCCCTATATGAATGGACTCTGTCCATTTTAACCCTGTCTCTGTGCAATCTTTCATGGTTTCAGCATTCCTTGTCACTAGCTGACCACCTCACTATTGAAGTATCCATACATGTCAGTATCTAGAAAAAAGTGCATCTCTGTCTCCTTGCATCGCCACTGGCTCTTAGTACAAATAAATTATGAGATACTTAGTGTCTCTCAAGTGCTTTTCTGAATTATTGTTTCAGTAAAATTACTTCTCAGTGATATCAGTATGTCCTTGGTCCAGAGGGACACACCTGTAATTCTAGCTCCCTTAGGGCTGAGACAGTCTCCTCTGAGATTTCCAGCCAGCTAGGGAATTTACAGACACTCTTTCTTCAAATACAAAAGAGTTGTTTTTGAAAGAATAGCTACCAAACTTGCAAAGGAAACATGTCTCTGGGTAAATACACAATAAAAAAATTTCAAACATTAGATGTATTCACCTAAATCTTACCTTAATTTAAATCTTGCACATTCACTAAAATTTTTCTATGCTCTATATTTCTGGAGACATTATCTTCAACCAGTAATGCATCAACATCGTAGATCATTGATGCCTTCTCATTATTCATCTCCATTCATGCACATGGCCCGATGTCCACCTGCTTGTAGCATTGAGGTTGATCCTGCTCTTCAGGCATATGTTGCACCATCAGCTCTCATTGGAACTTGGATGTCCAAGTATCTTACACTTCCTATGAATCTTTCTTAATACAAATTGTGCCTCACTCTGCATCTTGTTCATTCTCTCCCTGCACCATCCTCTGGAAATTTGTTTTCTGATCCCCATAAGATCAGATAAAAACATTGCATTTAAAAACTTTTCTGTGCACAGGCTTTCATTCTCTCACCATTTCCTATCTCCGGCTGATAACCTCACTTTTGAAAGCTCCATTCATCTCCATCTAGAACAGAATCATCCCTGGCACCATTTACCTTCTCTACTCTTTCCATAAACTCAAATATGAGGGGAAAGAAAGAAAACTCTTGAGAGAAACATAATGTAAAAGTGATCCCCTCAAGTCCAGAAAATGATGGACTAGACAGAAAAAGGAAAGTTTACTGGTCCTATGTTTATCATCCAGTATGGAAACTTAAAAATGTCTGAGGTAACCCTAGGGAAAATACAAGCAAATTATACCCAGAATGATGGACAGAATCATGGAAGATTCACAAGACTGATTACTTGTAGAAAAAAGACAATCAAAGGAATGTAAGAATAAACAACATGGATTTCATTTATAATGGCGTAAATGTGATCATTTATTTGAGATACCACATGTGATGTCCAAGATTTTTAAAGTTTAATGTTTGAATAAGAAATAGTAAACGGTGTGGTGTTTTTGTTCCCTTGAAATTAATTTTTTTTTGAGAAATTTTCTTTCACCTTGAGCAGATTGACTTGTGAGTGATTATAGGTCTGTACATGATGACACCTAGTGTCTGCCAATGGTGTTCTGAAGCATTGGGTCAGTAATGCTGCACCT
The DNA here is from genome assembly GCF_902686455.1 of Sciurus vulgaris. NCBI lineage: Eukaryota > Metazoa > Chordata > Mammalia > Rodentia > Sciuridae > Sciurus > Sciurus vulgaris. The sequence continues at coordinate 263,513 of NW_027632763.1, read as the reverse complement.
CAATGATGTCGATATGTACTGGATTCAGAGGGGTATACGTGTAAATTGTGGGTGCTTGAGAGGCAGAGACAAACCTGTTAGGTTGCCAGCAAACCATGGAATTTAAAGATCCTCTGTCCCCAAATATGAAGATATGAGGTTGAAATAATTTCTTTTGTTATTGCCAAGGATACACATTCAGTACATAAAATACACAGACCCACACGCATACACTAATAAAATATTTCAAATAATAGATATATTATCCTAAAATTGTGATCAATTTATTTTATTTTTATTGTAAACAAATGGGATATATGTTGTTTCTGTTTGTACATGGACTAACAGCATACCATTTGCATATTCATACATTTACATAGGATAATGATGTTTGATTCATTCTGTTATTTATTCCTTCCCCCAACCCCTTCCACCTCTCTTTTCTCTCTATACAGTACCTCCTTCCTCCATTCTTGCCCCCCTTCCACCCCCCATTATGTGTCATCATCCGCTTATCAGCGAGATCATTCGTCCTTTGGTTTTTTGAGATTGGCTTATCTCACTTAGCATGATATTATTCAATTTCATCCATTTGCCTGCAAATGCCATAATTTTATTATTCTGAGTAATATTCCATTGTGTATATACATGACAGTTTCTTTATCCACTCATCAATTGAAGGACATCTAGGTTGGATCCACAATAGGGCTTTTGTGAATTGAGCAGCTATGAACATTGATGTGGCTGTATCTCTGTAGTATACTGATCTTCAGTCCTTTGGGTATAGGCCGAGGAGTGGGATAGCTGGGTCAAATGGTAGGTCTATTCCAAGTTTTCAAGGAATCTCCACACTGCTTTCCAGAGTGGCTGGAAATTTTCAGCTCCACCAGCAATGTATGAGTGTACCTTTTTCCCCACATCCTCTCCAACACCTATTGTTGCTTGTATTCTTGATAATTGCCATTCTAATTGGGGTGAGATGGAATCTTAGTATAGTTTTGATTTGCATTTCTCTTATTACTAAAGATGGTGAACACTTTTTCATAAATCTGTTGATTGCTTGTAGATCTTCTTTGAAGTGTCTGTTCATATCCTTAGCCCATTTGTTGATTGGGTTATTTGTATTCTTGGTATAGAGTTTTTTGAGTTCTTTATATATTCTGGAAATTAGTGCTCTATCTGAAGTATGAGTGGCAAAGATTTTCTCCCACTCTGTAGGCTCTCTCTTCACATTGCTGATAGTTTCCTTTGCTGAGAGAAAGCTATTTAGTTTGAATCTATCCCAGTTATTGATTCTTGTTTTTATTTCTTGTGCTATGGGAGTCCTATTAAGGGAGTCTGATCCTATGCCAACGAGTTGAAGATTTGGACCTACTTTTTCTTCTAAAAAGATGCAGAGTTTCTGGTCTGTTTTCAAGGTCCTTGATCCATTCTGAGTTGAGTTTTGTGCAGGGTGAGAGATAGGGGTTTAGTTTCTTTCTGTTGCATATGGATTTCCAGTTTTCCCAGCAGCACTTGTTGAAAAGGCTATATTTTCTCCATTGCATATTTTTGGCCCCTTTGTCTAGTATGAGAAAATTGTATTTATTTGGGTTTGTGTACGTGTCTGTACCATTGATATACTTGTCTATTTTGGTGCCAATACCATGCTGTTTTTGTTAGTATTGCTTTGTAGTATAGTTGAAGGTCTGGTATTGCAATACCCCTGTTTCATTCTTCCTGCTAAGGATTGCTTTAGCTATTCTGGGTTTCTTATTCTTCCAGATGAATTTCATGATTGCTTGCTCTATTTCTGTGAGGTACATCATTGGGATTTTAATTGGAATTGCATTGAATCTGTATAGCACTTTTTGTAGTATGGCCATTTTGAGAATATTAATTCTGCTTATCCAAGAACATGGGAGATCTTTCCATCTTCTAAGGTCTTCCTTAATTTCTTTCTTCAATGTTTTCTAATTTTCATTCTAGAGATCTTTTCCTTTTTGGTTAGATTGATTTTTTTTTTTTTTTTGAGGCTATTGCAAATGGAGTTTTTTTCCTCATTTCCATTTCAGATGTTTCATCACTTGTGATAAAAATGCTTTAGATTTATGCATGTTGATTTTATATCCTGTTATCAATCAGGTCAAGAAGTTTCCTAGAGGAGTTTTTTGGATCCTCTAAATAATCATGTCATCAGCAAATAGTGACAGTTTAAGTTCCTCTTTTCCAATTCATATCCCTTTAATTTCTTCAGTCTGTCTAATTGCTCTAGCTAGAGATTCAAGGACAATGTTGCATAGAAGTGGTGAAAGAGGACATCTCTGTCTTGTTTCAGTTTTTAAAGGGAATGGTTTCAGTTTTCCTCCATTAAGAATGATGTTGGCCATGGGCTTTGCATAAATAGCCTTTACAATGTTCAAGTATGTTCCTACTATCCCTATTTTTTCTAGTGTTTTGAGCATGAAGGGGTGTTGTATTTTATTGAATGCTTTTCCTGCATCAATGTAAATAACCATATGATCTTTATCCTTATGTCTATTGACATGATGGATCACATTTATTGATTTATGGATGTTAAACCATCCTTACATTTCAGGGATGAACCCCACTTGATCGTGGTACACGATTTTCCTAATGTTTTTGGATATGGTTTGCCAATATTTTGTTAAGGATATTTGCATCTATATTCATCAAAGATATTGGTCTAAAATTTTCTTTCCTTGATGTGCCTTTTCCTGGTTTGGGTATGAGGGTGATATTAGCTTCATGGAATGAGTTTGGTAGGGTACCTTCCTTTTCTATTTCCTGGAATACCTTGAGAAGTATTGGAATGAGTTCTTCTTTGAAGGTCTTGTAGAACTCAGCTGTGAATCCGTCTGGTCCTGGGACTTTTTGGATGGTAGGTTTTTAATGACTTCTTCTATTTCATTGCTTGACATTGGTCTGTTTAAATTGTGTATGTCCTCCTGGTTCATTTTGGGAGGAGCATATGTCTCTACAAATATGTCAATGTCTTTGGTAGTTTCTATTTTGTTGGACTACAGATTTTCAAAGTAGCTACTCATTATGTTATGTATCTCAGTGCTGTTTGTCATGATATATCCTTTTTCATCACAAATTTTAGTAATTTGAATTTTCTCTCTCCTCCTTGTTAGTGTGGCTAAGGGTTCGTCTATTTTGTTTACTTTTTTAAAGAACCAACTTTTTATTTTGTCAGTTTTTTGAATTGCTTCTTTTGTTTCAATTTCATTGATTTCAGCTCTGATTTTAATTATTTCCTATCTTCTACTACTTTTGCTGTTATTCTGTTCTTCTTTTTCTAGGGCTTTGAGCTGTAATGTTAGGTCATTTAGTTGTTGACGTTTCATTCTTTTCTTTCCAGAAAGCACATTGCATGTGCTCCATGCAATGAATTTTCCTCTTATTACTGCTTTCATAGATTCCCAGAGATTTTGATATGTTGTTTCTTCATTCTCATTGACATCTAAGATTTTTTAAATCTCCTCCCTGATGTCCTGATGTTTTCTGTTATCCATGTTTCATTCAATAGAATATTATTTAGGCTCCAGGTGTTGGAGTAATTTCTGTTTTTTATTTTGTCATGGATTTCTACTCTCAGTCCATTATGATCTGATAGAACACAAGGCAGGATCTCTATTCTTTTGCATTTCCTAAGGGCTGCTTTGTGGCATAACATATGGTCTATTTTCGAGAAGGTTCCATGTGCTGCTGAGAAGAAAGTGAATCCACTCATTGATGGATGGAATATTCTATATACATCTATTAAATCTAGGTTATTGATTGTGGTATTGAGTTCTGCGATTTCTTTGATTGGTTTTTGTTTGGAAGATCTATCTAGTGGTGACAGCGGTGCATTAAAGTCACCCAGAATTATTGTGTTGTGGTCTATGTGATTCCTGAAGATGAGAAGTATTTGTTTGATGTACAGGGATGCACCATTGTTGGGGGCATAAATATTTACTATCATTTTTCTTCTTCATTTATGGTTCTCTTAAGCAGTATGAAATGTCCTTCTTTATCCATTGTAACTAACTTTGGCTTGAAGTCCACTTTATCTGATATAAGGATGGAAACCCCCACATTTTTAGTGAGTTCATGTCCGTGGTAGGTTTTTTCCCATCCTTTCACATTTAGTCTGTGGATGTCTTTTTCTATGAGATGAGTCTCTTGCAGGCACATATTGTTGGGTCTTTTTTTAAAATCCATTCTACCAATCTGTGTCTTTTGATTGATGAGTTTAGGCCATTAACGTTCAGGGTTATTATTGAGAGATGATTTGTATTCCCAGTCATTTGGGCTTATTTTTGGTTTTTAATTTGGTTTGGTGTCTACTTTGAGTGGTTTTTCTCTAAGATAGTTCCCCCCTTTGCTGACCTCCACTGTTGTTTTTAATTTCCTCCTCATGGAATATTTGGTTTAGAACACTCTGTAGTGCAGGCTTCCTATTTGTAAATTCTTTTAACTTTTATCATGGATGGATTTTATTTCATCTCAAATCTGAAGATGTATTTTGCTGGGTATAGGATTCTCGGTTGGCAACCGTGTTTTTTCAGAGCTTGAAATATATTGTTCCAAGTCCTTCTAGCTTTGAGTCTGGGTTGAGAAGTTTGCTGCTATCCCTATTGGTTTCCCCCTATATGTAATCTGATGCTTTTCTCTCACGGCCTTCAACATACTATCTTTATCTTGAATGTTAGGCATTTTCATTATAATGTGCCTTGATGTGGATCTGTTGTGATTTTGTGCATTTGGTGTTCTGTAAGCCTCTTGTATTTGATTTTCCATTTCATTCTTCAGGTTTGGGAAATTTTCTGATATTATTTCATTGAATAGGTTGTTCATTCCTTTGGTTTGTATCTCTGTGCCTTCCTCAATCCCATTAATTTTTACATTTGGTCTTTTAATGATGTCCCATAGTTCTTGGAGATTCTGTTCATGATTTCTTACCATCTTCTCTGTTTGGGCAACTTTATTTTCAAAATTAAGTATTTTGTCTTCATTGTCTGAGGTTCTGTCTTCCAAGTGGTCTAGTCTTTTGGTGATGCTTTCCAATGAATTTTTTATTTGGTTTATTCTTTCCTTCATTTCAAGAATTTCCATTTGTCTTTTTTTTTTTTTTTTTTGAGAATCTCTATCTCTTTGCTGAAATGACCATTTGCTTCCTGATGTTGCTCTTTCAGTTTATTTTTATTATCATTCAGTGCCTGCATTTGCTCTCTTATCTCATCCTTTGCTTGGCGAATCATCTTAATCATGTATAATCTGAAGTCCTTTTCTGATATTTCTTCTAACATCCTGTCATTGGATTCTATGAATATAGAATCTAGGTTTGTTTGGATCATTTTCTTCCCTTGTTTTTTCCTGTTGTTCATGTATCTTCCCCTCTAGCAGTGCAGATCTGGGATATTTGCAGATTTCCCCCTGTAGGCTTATAGTGGCCCTATAGGTTTCCAAAACCCTTTGTTTAAGGGGAGATCAATATTATCATTGCCCAATTCAGACACTATACAATCCTAGACCAAATAGCCCCTATGAGAATAATAACAATATTGCCATAATAAACAGAATGTATTCAAATATTATCTTTAGTGAAACAAACAGATTTGCAATAAGGTCTGCAGTTTCTAATGGAGGACAAAGAGGATGCAGAGGCATGTAGAATGAAGCTGTTAATGGGATAAGAAAAGAATATACAGAAGTTCTAGAAAATAGGGTGAGAGTGTAATCAAAAGAAATTGGATGTTAGCATGCAAAAAAGGGAGAAAGAGATTCCTAGGGAACAGGTAAATAAACGGAAATGAAAGCAAGAAAATTAAAGAAATAAAAACTTAAAATTTTTCAATAAGGAGAAAAAAAGAAAATCTACAGTATAACAGTCATATAGTAATGAAATTTTCCAGTCTTAGTAGCCTGATGTATGAGAGGTACCTGACAATGAGCTTCAAGCCTCCAGCAGGTGTCTCAGGATGGGATTTGACCCACCTAAAGATCGGAGCTATGACTTCCCGGATTATCTGAGATGGCCACTCTGGCTTCCAAATGTGTTGGCAAATGGGGAGCTGCCGCTCAGGGTGTGGACGTGGTCAGCTTGAGGTCCTGGAGGTGTGGTGCGGTTGGTCAGGCAGGGTTCTTGGAGATCAGGTGTGTTTGGTATGGTTGCAGGATCCTGGAGGCCGGGTGCAATCAGTTGGTCTGGGGTCCCTGGTATAGTGCTCAGGCAGTTGGTCTGGGGGTCCTGGCGGCAGGGAGCAGTCAGTCGATGTGAGGGCCCCAGAGGCTGGGAGTGATTGGTCGGGCTGAGGGATCCTGGAGATGGGGCTCAATCTGTCCAGCCAGGGGTCCTACAGGACCTGGCTGTTTTCTGAAAATGGCGGCAGCCATGCGTAATCAAACCTGTAGGTACTGTAACAGTGAAATCGCAGGCAACAGCAGGCAGCTGGTGCTCTACTGGCAGTGGGTGATCAGTTTGCTGACTGTTGTCGGATGATGAGGAGGTGAACCTCGTGTGTTGGGTGATGGACAGGTGAGAACAAGACCTCATCTGCTCTTGGAGTGGCCTTTGCTCAACAGGAACTAAAGCAGAAGACCAGTTGGCAAAAACAGCTCAAACCCATTATATCCAAGGCCACTTGAGGGTGCCTTGTGGAAAAGGCTTAATTTATTTTTTAATTTTTTTTCATATTTACAGACTGCATTTTGATTCAGTATACATAAATGGGGTGCATTTCTACGGTTATACATGATGGAGATTCACACCATTCATGTAATCATACATGTACATAGGGTAATGATGTCTGTCTCATTCCACCATCTTTCATATGCCCACCCCCTCCCACCTCTCATTTACCTCTATATAATCCAATATTCCTCCATTCATCCCTTACCCCCCAACCCCATTATGTAACATCATCCACTTATCATGGAAAACATTGGGATTGGCTAGTTTCACTTTCTATGATTAGCTTAGTTTACAGCTATTATTTGAAAAATAATATTTTAGGATTATATCTACTATTCCCTTTTATTTGGATAAATTGTCATTCACACTATATTTTTAGTTATTTTAAGTACATCTGTGCATTTTTCAGCAGAGTCACTGTTGGACATGTCATCAAAGGGAAGAGAAGGAGATACTTTATTGAGAGAAATAGAGCCCAAATCAAGTAAATGTACATGAAGCACACTGAATCTTTAGAGTAGAAAAGAAATTTGTCAAAATTTTGGATAAAAACAGTTCAGGTAAGGAATGGGGTGTTCACAATAAAGGTGTAAAAATTATTACTCATTTTGGAAACCATTAATGATGAAAAGGAATTGCTTAAAAGTTAGTTTTTTGGGGTAGAAAATAGTGAACAGTATGAATTTCTGCTTTTATGTATTTTTAAATTTTGTGTATGAGAATGTTCCATTTATATTGTCTAGGATTTTGGATGAATCTTTGAGGCATTTCTTTGCATTGAACCTGGTGACATCCTCTTTCCCCAACAAGTGGATTTTTAAAGTTTTGGGTAATCAAAAGTATTATCTAAAGAAGGTAAGATTTACTGTGCACAATGGAGCACATCCACAAGACTTCAAGCTGAACAAGAGAAGGGGTCTTATACCCTCTCTTTGATCTGTAGAACATAGTACACACGTTTTAGGCACTCTACATTTTTTTCAGCATATGAATAATGCTTGTGAAAATATATAGTCAATCGTATATGTAAATTACTCACATATCCTTTTTGTTTCCTTCCTGATATAGATTCTATGATCCAATTGAGACAACTGAATGCAGATTCTTCATTTCACGTAACAAAACTTAAAAATATTCACTGCTCACAGTGTTCACTACATGTAGAAAAAATGGCAAAACTGGAAAGTTGAGCTTTGCAAACTTACAAAGGAGTATTGTGAAAAAAAATAGTGATATCAAAGGTTACACAGGAAAATGTAGTTTTAAAAGAAGAACTCCAAAATTTGAGGTATGTGTAAGCTAGAACTCTTTCATTTATACTACTGGTCCGTGGGGAAATATTTGTAACATTTGTAACTGCTGACTTATTTCTTTGCAAGAAATAAAACATTTTAATCATGTGAAATATAAAATTCTAATGAATAAGATAACACACTGTTAGTCATCATTACTTCTAAAACTTAAATGAATATTCTTGCCAATCACAGTTTAATGGGTGTACAGACTCCTATCTTATAGGAATTTATTTATTTATATAATTTTTTGAGACACTAAGTTGCTTAGGGCCTTGATAAGTTGCTAAGGATAGCTTTCAATTTGAGATACTCTTGCCTCAGCTTCCCTAGTTGCTGAAATTAGAGACCTGTGCCACCACACCTGACGAGAAATCTATTTATATAACAATTAGAAATTTGGATTTTTTAAATTTATACTTTTGCTTTTTATAATACAATGTTTCAAGGAATGCCATTTAGAAAAATTATTTCTCTATTTTACTCTGAATATATTTTCAGTGTGGAATTACTTGATTATAGAAATTTTTTAAAAGATATTTGATCAAGATTTCTAAATTGCTCTCAAGAAAGCTTATGTTAATTTAAATTTATCTCAAAGATAATGAAATGGGCATTTTTCATTGCCCAGAAACATGTTTTTAAACATTTATAGTTTGTATTCTGATGTTTGGGATCAAACCCAAGGGTTAGTTTAGCTAAGTAGATATGGGAATGCTGAGCTAGGCCCTCAGCTAGTTTTAAAAATTAAATGGAAAGTGATTACTGATTATTTTATTCAAATTCACTCTAGTTTAAAAATAAAATTTCTTCTTTATTGAAAAATTCATACTGTTAATTATTGGTTTGAATATTAAGTTTGGTCTTGTCCCAAAGGGGATTTTGAGTTGTTTATAAAATACATACTGCTCAACAAGGTAAGTCAAAAGTGCTACCATAAAATAAACATAAAAAGTTGAATAAAGTTACTTTTATCTGGAAAAGAAAATTTAAAGATAAACATTTTGTTATAGATGGGCCTTAGAAAAAGAAAAGATTGTTATTTGAAGAAAATAAGGACCAATTAAAAGAAAATGAATATAATAAAGAAGTGAAAAAGAAACTTGAAATATCTGTTACAAAATCTGATGCAGAATTAAGTACTACAAGAAATAAGTTTAATCAGGTAAATGAGCTTTCAGTAAAGTTTTGAATTTTTTATTTTATTTCAATGAACTTATTTATAATATTTATTTAACATACTCTATGCAGCCATGTTTCACTTCATGATGGAGATATGATCTGAGAAATATGCTGTCTGGCAAATTCACCAGCATGAAATCTCCATGTGTGTACTTCCACAAAATTCAGACATCTCCCACAGTGCCAGGCATTATGAACTTCCAGTATCTCCACTGTATATACAGTGCATTTTTCCCACAGCCTTGGAATGTGGGTGTGAGATTATTATTTAGGTTTAAAACAAAATGTTATCTCACCCTATAATTAAGTGATGACATTTGTGGCAAAATTAATTATTACACATTTTGGTATCTAGTAGATGTTCAGCATTTGTTTCCTGAATGAAAATGTTAGGTTTAATCACTGACATAAATATCAATTTGAGGCTTTTTATGTGAAGATACAGAGTAAATAGATTTGAAACTAGTTAAATATTTAATTATTACCTCATGTACATATATAACTGCATGACTGATTTGATCCTAGAATGTAATCAGAAAAAAATTAGGGTTTACATTCTATTTATGTATGATCTATCAAAACGTATAAAGGTATTCTACTGTCAGGCATGGCAGATTAGAACAAATAAAATTTTTTTAAAACTTCTTTTTCACAATTTCATCTCTGCCTGTATTTATGAAACATTTTTACTACTTGAGAATTTGTTTTCCTGTCATTTATGCAGTTGAAATTTGAGTAATTAATGTATAATAAAGATTTATGTGTTTTAATAATCTACTTGTTTTCAAAGGTTATTTATTTTGAACATATCATTCTTAATTAAAGTTTTTGACTTTCTATCCACGCTGGGATGAGGCCAAAACCTTCTAAAAAGAATCTCTAGATTTCATCAGAACAGGTCCTTGAGAACAGATTGCCAGAATTTACAGGATGGGAAACCAGAAAATCATCTTTGCAAACAGAAACCTATAGACATCGCAAAAACTGAAATGATTTCTGAATTATTTTCCTCTGTCATTCCCAAGTGTGTGTGTGTGTGTGTGTGTGTGTGTGTGTGTGTGTGTGTGTGTTTAAAAATTAACTATTTGTATCATGGAGAATTATAGAGTATTTAAAACCCATATATGAATTATAATCGTAAGTTGCATATTTGGGGAGTGCGGGTGGCATTTTTGTCCCATTGGATTAACTAATGTTTTTAATTCAACTCCATTTATCTGCAGAAGTCCAGTCATGGCTTTCACAGTGGCCTCATTCAGAGAAAAGACATTTAATATATTTCATAATTGATGATTTTTCAAGGATTTCAAAACCCTTGGTTCTAAAACAGATCTTCTAGTTTGAGGAGGTGAAATCACTTCCTTGATGTGTTAATGTAGTGGTGTGCTTATTATTCCCATTGTTAAGTAACAAGAAACATTGTGGCCAGCACAGACCCTGGATTTGAATATCATTTTCTTACTTTTGAGGAAAGGAAATCCTTTGCAACAAGCAATCTCCTGTTTTATATACAGAACACTTTTGGAAATCATGATGCACCATAAAATGTAATCTACTGGTACTTGTTCCTAATAAGTTGGTCAGTTTATTTTCATATTTCACACTTACATTTCAAACTTCACTAAGAAGAAATAGATTATAATGAGCAGAAACAGGAATTTTTTGCAGTAGAGCTTTATATATTTTACCTTATTTACCATTAGTATTTTGCAGCACAAGCCTTCTCTGATGTTTACACATTCACAGGATAGAAATAACTGGTTTGGTGGGTGAGCACTAGAAGCAGAGGTGGAAGACCTAGAGACAATCTCACAACTTGCCTATATTTTTTGCCTCACCCTACTTCCCAGAATTGTGCTCATTGATGAACATGGATATGCTTAGTGTTCTTCCTAGTTTTATCACATATTAATGTGTGCAATTCTCATAACTACAAAATTTTAAAACAGAATATGCATAGAATATTTTCAGGGAAAGAAACTTAAGAAAATTCTGTGTGACCAAGTACATGTAGAGCTATGGACTGGTCATATGCATAAGATGTCAGTGAACAAACTTTTCTTTTACATCCAAACTTAGTAATCACTTATTTTATGACTTGTATCTAATGTGCTTTAGAACTTTTCAATTTTGAGATCGTTATTTGGTAGCTAAATGTATCCTTGATTTTATTAGGTTTCTACTAGTGATATGACAGAGAACAAGCTATGGCATGAATATAATGGGATGAAGAATAGCTCCATGATGAGACTGGAAAGAGAAATAAATATTAAAATAAAATATCAGAACCAGAAAAGGAAATACCTTGATACTACTGGAACTTTAAGAGAAAAGAGCAATGACCCTCAAAGGATACACAAACTGAATGAGGAAACACTTACAAAAATAACATTCCAGCATAATGAACAGTTTGATATTCCAAAAGTGGAAAATCCAATGCAGAATTTTACACTGGAGAGTGAGAAAAAAATGCAGAAAAAATGGAAACAGAAGTCAAATCATACCCTGCCTCACTGGCTGCTGCCCCATATCATTGTGTTGAAAGTCAAACACCAAAAACATATCTAGAACTTGCTTTCCAAGAGCAAGAAATAGGGGCTTTACTTCACAGAAAAAGAAGAATTTTGATGTATTAACTTAAAAGATAGTAGTGATATTCCTTCCCAACAAGATTTGAAGTCTGAAATAAACAGTGACCTCGAAAATGAGATTGATCAGAAAAGAGATACCCTCAGAGTAAGGACTTTGATTTCAGAACAAGAAAAAAGACTCCTAAAACAAAGTGCCAAATGAAGGGGATGGAACACAAGTGTCAAAATGAACAAAGGGAAATGAGTGAATACATCAGAGAGCAGAAATCTTATAGAAAGGAGAGATTATCTAAAATCCAAAGTAAAATTACACTGCTTCAGCAGCAATTGCATGACCTTCATAAGAGATGAAAATCAAAACAATGCAGTGATTAATTTCCAAAATGAATTTCATGAAATTATAAAATGATTTCAAGCTCAGATTGAAAGACAAAAGCTCTTGCTAAAAGTAGAGATATGTAATTATTCAATGAAAATAATCACTTTAAGGAAAAATGTCAATGTGAAAATAAAAACAAAAAAGTGTCAAGCAAGTAAGCTGTTTCAAGTATCTTTGAAGGAATACTCAGTGATATTTGGTTATGGTTAAATGCATGTAGATGAAAATAAAAATTCATATAAATGTTTTCTGTCTCAACACAGAAACATAACCTGGTTTCCCCTCAATACAACATAGACCCAATTTCTAACACAAATAAATGATCTGTGTTTGAAGTAAGAAGCCTTCCAATTTTTCTGCTCTGATTCTTATACATCATGTACATATTTCAAAAGTAACACTCTGCCTCATAAATGTGTACAGTTACATGCCAATTAAACACAGAAACTTAGTGCTACATAGAACTGATTTTAAAATTTAATAAGGAAAAATATCAAAAACCTTGGACCTAATAGATGCTTCATTTTGAGTATAGAATTGTGAAGTTTTAAGAGGTTGAATTACAGATTTTTAGTAGCCATATGTGCTGACCTTAGTAAAATATTCTCAGCAATATCTATTTTTGGTGCTGGTAATTGAATCCAAAGATTTGCACATGGTAAGCATGTGCTCAACTACTGGAATATACACCATCTCCATGAATTCCTGTTGCCATATTTCAAAATCATGATATAACAGATACATACAAATGCTTATACCCACTTTCACTTAAAATTTCTTCACAGATTTCCCACTGAACTGAAATGCAGATGCTGTGTTTTATAATAGATTTCCTTCACTAAAATTTTATATATTTCTAGTTGGTAATTTTAATTATATTCATGTCAATTTGATTTAAATGAGAAAATAACTGTCCAAAATAGCTGTTGACCTCTCAACTATTCAAAAGGATCTACTTGTTATTATCATAAATTGGGACAAATGTGATGAATTGCAGCAACACCACAATTTATTCAATCTAGTTCATTGCATCTGTCCATGATAACTTGCTCATACTTTTCTTCAAAACTCAATTACTATTATGAAAAGGATATAAACTTCTAGCACAAAGATAGTTGTCCTCATCTATATTCATTAATTTGGCAGTGAATTCCTATTTCCAGACTAATGAGAGTGGCAGGATTTATGTACAGCAGAAACAGTGTGAGGATGGGTGGTTGTTTTTTTGTTTTTTATAAATGCATGTTATTCAGGGAAAAAAATGAAATACTAATTGTGCAATTCTCAAAGAATCAAAAACCCTATGAGAGGGTTATACTAGCAGACTCCTGATGGAGAAACAGCAGAGCCAAATTTCATATGGTCTTCTGTGTACAAGTTCTGCCCCAAGTCAGCCTTGGAATACATAAAATTGGGCACCCAACAAAAGTTTTATTAAAAGAAAATCTAGTAAACCCTACCTCAAACTGTGAGCCTGCATGTCAAAGCATTGAAGTCAACTGGCTGAGATTAGTTACATTATGCTTCCCTTTTGGATTTCAGATTGATTTCTTATCATCCTGTTTTGACTTTGGTGAAATAGTGAGCTGTTTGAGTTGTGAAAGTTAAGGAAAGGTCACAATATCTATATTGAGAAAACAAACACATTTTAATTTCTAAAAATCGCTGAACATCTCACTGGGGATCTCATTTTTAAGAGATTCTTGTTAACTGTGTGAAATAAATAAAACCGAAGTGATAATTTGAACTTTCCTTTAATTCTGCATTTAAATTAGATTTCAAAATGAATATCACTGTCTATAATTGAAGATAGATGTTGATGTGATTTGGGCCCTGGCTCTGTGCTCTATGCTCTGACTCTAGGCTCTCTCTCTGTACTCTATGCAGTGTGCTCAGTCTCTGTGCTCTTTGCTCTGTGCCTCTGTGCACTCTGTTCTCTGGGCTCTGTGTTATGGGCTCTGGCTCTAATCTGTTCTCTTCATTCTGCATTCTGGGCTCTGGTTCTGGCTCTGGCTGTGTGCTCTGTGGTCTTTGCTGTGGCTCTGATCTATCTCTGTATTCTGGGTCTGGGCTCTGGGCTCTGTGCTCTCTGTTCTGAGTTCTGGGCTGCAGGCTCTGTGTTCTGTCTCTGTCATCTGGATCTGGGCTCTGTTCTCTGAGATCTGGGCTAGGGTCACTGTGCTCTTGTCTCTGTGCTTTGTGCTCTGCATTCTGTGTTCTGAGCTCTGGACTCTGTGCTCGGGGCACTGGGCTCTGGGCTCTGTGTCTGGGCTCCATCTCTGTGCTCTGCATTCTGTGCTCTGTGTGCTGTCTGTGTGTTCTGTCTCTGGGCTAGGTGCACTGTGCTCTGTGCTCTGGGCTCGGCAATCTGTGCTCTGTTCTCTGGGCCCTGTACTCTGTTTTCTGTGCTTTGTGCTGTGGTCTGTGCACTGGGATCTGTCATCTGGGCTCCATCTCTATTCTGTGCTCGGTGCTCTGGTTTTGTGCTCTCTCTGTACTTTGTGCTTTTTTCTGTACTCTGTGCAATGTGCTCAGTCTCTTTGGTCTTTGCTTGGTGCTCTGCACTCTGTTCTCTGGACTCTGGGCTCTGTTCTGTGCTCTGGCTCTGTACTCTGTGCTCTGCATTCTGCATTCTGGGCTCTGGCACTGACTCTGGCTGTGTGCTCTGTGGTCTTTGCTCTGGGCTCTGGATCTGAGCTCTGTGTTCTATCTCTGCATTCTGGGTCTGGGCTCTGGGTTCTATGCTCTTTGCTAGTCACTGTGCTCTGTTCTCTGTGTTCTGAGCTCTGAGTTAGGGTCTCTGTGCTCTTGTCTCTGAGCTTTCTGCTCTGTGCACCGTGCTCTGACTCTACTCTCTGCTGTGGGCTCAGATTCTGTGCTCTGTGCTCTGTGCTCTGATCTCTGTGCTCTGTACTCTGTGTTCTAGTCTCTGTGTTCTCTGTACTGTGCATCCATGCTTTGGGATCTGGCTCTGGCTTTGTGCTCTGGGCTCTGTGATCTCTGCTCTTTGCTCTGGCTTTGTGCTCTGGGCTCTGTGATCTCTGCTCTTTGCTCTGGCTTTGTGCTCTGGGCTCTGTGATCTCTGCTCTTTGCTCTGGCTTTGTGCTCTGGGCTCTGTGATCTCTGCTCTTTGCTCTGGCTTTGTGCTCTGGGCTCTGTGATCTCTGCTCTTTGCTCTGGCTTTGTGCTCTGTTCTCTGGGCTCTGTGCTCTACACTCTACATTCTACATTTGGGAGTCTGGAGTCTGGGCTCTGGCTCTGTGCTCTGATCTCTGTGCTCTGGCTGTGTCCTCTAAGCTCTGTGATCTGTGATCTGGAATAGGCTCTGTGCCTTGGGTTCTGGGCTCTGTGTTCTGTCTCTGTATTCTGCTCTGGTCTCTGGTCTCTGTGCTCTGTACTCTCTGCTCTGAGCTCTGAGCTCTGGGTATATTGCAGGAAGCATGTAAGTCATTAGAAATTGACAAGAAAATTAGATATATACTCACAAAAAATGGCAAGGATTAATTCCTACTGAATGAGTATGAATTTCAGCCTGAGTGATAAGAAAGTTAGATAGCATTGATAAAGTTTTCATTAGCTTTAGGTTTTCTCTTTTTTTTTGTTTGGGGATTTCTGTTGAATACAACCACAGGACTGATATAGACTAAATGGATATCAGCATTACCGCTTTACTAAAACTTGCTGTTAAGTTTACAAAGGTAAGAACACCTTTGTGATGACCATAAGTACTTAGGCAAACGTACAAGTACCAATGTGAAGACGCAGAATGCTAGAGAACTCAGTAAGGTGTATGCAGAGGAGCAAGCAAGGAACCTGAGAAGTTCAACGTCAAAGCTGAAGTAATAACATGGCAGCATATATGAGGAGTGACCTGTCAGAATGGTTTCGTCCATGTTATGGTAAGCATGCAATCCGTCCCTCTTTTGTCTCATGGTCTAAAAGTCCAAAGGTTTGATGAGAATCCAGGGGAAGATAGAGATTATTTCTCATCAGAAAGGATGTTCTGAACTAACTGGATCAGATATATGCTTTCAGAATCAAAGCTAATATATGTAGGGTTGTTTGTTTCATACCCATGTGGGACAGTGGCACATCTTCTTTGACTAAATACTCTATTTTCGGCCATTCCATGTATCTTTTTCCACCTTTGTGCACAGATGCAGGTTCCACATCTGAAAAGAAAAATCAAAAAAAAGCACATGATAAAGAATAAAGAATTCAGATAAGCCAATCCTAAGCAAAGTGAGTTCTGAAAGCCTCACATATTAGACAGATTGCAGAGAAGGATTTTGCATCAAAGGCTTTGGTGTATACGCAGTCAGTATCAGTCTACATGTTTGAGGAATAAAGAAATGAATTTCATCACGAATCCTGGTTCAAAATGAATCTACCAGAACATAGCTAAAAGTGATTTCAAATATTTTCAGAAAGGGCTGGCTGTGCAGAAAACTATGTATCTAGAGATCAGAATTTAGCACCCCAAGAGACCGCACATTTGCCATACCCAGGGATATGGATTCTTTCCAATGCAGCAGTAGATTAGTACTATTGGTAGGGGTGGTAGTAGTAGTAATAGTAGTAGTAGTAGTAGTTGAAGTAGTAGTAATAGTCAAAGAAGCCCACATAATAATGAAATAATCACTGCCTTTCAAACAACAAAAGCTTCAAAATGCTAGGCCTCACATCTGATCCACTGATATGCTTGCCACACCTATGAGTGTGGGCCTGTTAGCTATGGAGGAGAAATTCGTATCTGCTGGTTGAACTGATTCTTCCAGTCCATGCTGGTTTCAATCACCTGTGCTCCATGATCATCTCACCTTTGGTTTTAAGGCACCTACCCTGACAGAAGCTGAACTGCATTCTTTCAGATTCCTCACTTATCCCCTCCACAATTACCTAGCTAATGTCTTTGGTTTTTCCCTCATTTCCCCTTCCCTTTAGCTTTTTCAAAAGACCCTTTAGAGCTAGGTACAAGATCCTTTTCATTTCAGATTCTTTTTATGCCGTATGCCAACTCCTTGCCTACCAAAGGACAAAATTTATCTCAAAAATGTCATTTCTAAATCTGTCTTTTGCACTCTTCACATTACTCAAGAGACATGCTCAGAATTACAGTAATCCTTATGCTGGCATGTCAGCTGCTTTGTATTCTGATGTGTGGGATCCACTACTATTATTCAAAATACACCAAAGGGACCTTCTTATTCAGGCTACCAAAAAAAAAGTTTCTGCACAACCAGATCATTGCAAACACCTTCAAATATAAAGAAATCATGAAAGCAAAGACCTGTTGAGTCAGAATGAGATTGTGAACATGGCCACATCACATGATTCATCACAGTTTGAGAATTCCTGTAACAACTTCCTTACCTTTCAGGACCTCTACCTTAATTTGAACATAGTTCTGGGTTACTCCCTAGGATGTCCTCCTCCAATCAAACTTTAAAACAAGCTGTAAGCTTTCCAAATTGAATTGGACTTACCTGTGGTTTTGGGGACACTTCATGATCATTCAAATTGTTTTCTACTTTCATAACTGATGTTTTTCCCTACAAATGTTTTCACAGGTAGTAGCAACATATTTGTTGTCTCTAGATTGTACACATGGACAATCATTTGTGGTAAATAAACGTAGCAATGTGGGATCATCCCTTCTCTTCTCAATTCCTTTCCAACTGCCACTCAGTCAGGAAGGTTTGGTATATAGTACTCTATCGCTCTTTCAAATTTAGACATGGAAACTCACACATGCTTCCAACACTTTGAAAGCTCTGCTCTTTCCCCTGCTCAAATGTGACCTGAATGACCTTCCAGCTGCTCAGTACAACTGCTCCATCTTCTGTCATTAACTCCTGGGAATCAGCACCTTCCCCACTCTTTGATCCCCATTCCTCCCTCCCTTTATTTTAACTTGACCTTGGTTGTCGAATGTATCAAAATGCAACTCACAATTCACTTTCTTCCGCACTACCACCTGTATAAACTGTGGCACAAACCTAATAATGTATGACTCATTC
Source organism: Sciurus vulgaris (assembly GCF_902686455.1). NCBI lineage: Eukaryota > Metazoa > Chordata > Mammalia > Rodentia > Sciuridae > Sciurus > Sciurus vulgaris. The sequence goes on along the minus strand of NW_027632763.1, from coordinate 245,388 downwards.
TATTATTTTGTCCTTGCTAGCCTTCGCATCAGTACAACCTTGGAACAGATAAAATATAGTAATGCTCATGTTTGAAGGCCACAGTCTCACCAAGGTAGTGTGCGTCATCTGTGGTTCTTACCTTCTACATGTCCACTTATGATACTCTTTGCTCCTCGATCAGATCCTCCAGATATGTCAGAAGCACACACCTCTGGATGTTGTTCCCAAATACTCTGTGTAACAGAAATGTCAATAATGAGGAGAGTAAAGATTTCATCAACGATCTTATCTCATCACCATATATGTCAGCGTGAAATCACTGCAACTGGAAATAACATGAGTGCCTTCTGAACAAGAAAATCTCCTGAAACATTCACTACTCTAGGCACTGCTGCACGGTATGAGCTCTCATGTTCTTCTGACTACTGTTGGAGTACATGAGGATGAGGAACCTAGGAAATGTCTTTAATCTCAACAAACACACTGATATATATAACCAAAACAAGTAGCATGGATATCCATTCCGTCCATTTTGTAGTGCCCCGACAAATCTACAAACACTGTATAAATCTTCTCTGAAATGTTTTGAGAATTGCACTTGACATTATACACCTTCAAATTTGTAAACACCGAACGGCCAAAATTTTACCTTCAAGAATGATACTTCATTGTAGGAGAGTTTCAATTCCGTCACCGTGCTTAGACGCAGTATACTGTGAAACTTACATTACTTCTGAAGCTATTCCCAACTTGGGTGCACTTAAAATTGCTCAGATTAGAAGAGTATATTATGATGCCTGCTTTCCAAATGGATACTGCCTAATTTCCCTCCTGGATGCAAAGAAGGTCAGTTGACAAGAAATTTAAATGGACACTTCACTCACCCGTTGCTGGCTCTATCCCATGTCATCAAGCTGCTCCTGCTTTTCTGCTGGTACCATGTCCCAGTGTGACTCTGCTGATAAACATAAAGATGTATGTAAGTTACTTTAAACCCTTAGAATAAGAAAAATCTGGCCAACTAGGAAGGGGTAAAGGTAATCCTTCTATAATTTTAGTTTCACATTTACAATTTTCAATTGAGCTTAATTTTAGGTGCATCTTTATGGTGTTTGAAACTCTTGGATTGTTGTGCATGGGGCCCTGAAGATTATATACAGGCCCAGGTGGATCCTTCCAAAAAACTGTTTTCACTACTTCAAATCCCAAGCCTTTTGTGTTTGGAGATGGGGGTGTGCAAATTCCCTGGCTGGCTGAGAAACTGTCAATAGCATGCCTCAGCCTCCCAGGAATCTGCAAATGCAGATGGGCCGCTCTTCACCAAGTCGGGACAATGAGTTATTTAGGGAATAATTAGGCTGATCCAAAACTCCTGAGGCACTACACTTCATCAAGTTCAATGCATAGGATGACGCAAAGGTTCACCCACTCGAGGAAAACGGATATTTTGAAGAAAAATATAAAAATTACAAGGGAAACAGAGCAAAACTAGACGCCCTTCAACAGATGAATGGATAAAGAATCGGTCAGATAAATACATACACAATGGAATTCCATTCAGTCATACAATGAATCAAAACGCAGTCTCTAATAAGTTGAAGATAGTAAATGAAAGAAAATGAAACTTCACATTCTTTACTAGGTCTTTAATGGAATAATAACTTTTCAGGCACCACTGAACATCATTTCTGGAATTCAACATCAACAACAACAGCAGCAACATCTGGTCACTGTTGCACTTTTACCAATGAACTGCATGTTCCTTTCCTTTCCTTTATCTTCATTTCCTCTATTAGTATTCAATCCACCTCTGCAAGCAGCAATCATGGTGCCTGCTATTCCTGACATAAACTGGTTTTGCTTCCCTGGTGCTACCTCACTCATGCATCCTCATTTCTACTGTGGAATAACCACTTTTCCTCTAAATTATTCCCTTTCCTCTCTATTCCACTAGGTCCTGGCCTTCCAGGGGCTACTTTCATAGCAAATGTGGGTGAACACTTTATATACTGGCAACCATAATTGAGTGTGAGGTCAGAATCTGCGGCCATGACAGGTTCATGGATGGTGCCTTTTTCGAGGTAGGAATGAATGCAGACTTGAAGAGTGAGGGTATCACGCAGAGGCACAAAATGTCACAGTGTGGAAGACTGTACCACGGCATAGACAAGAGTCTTAAATCAGTCTTTGTCTGATTATCTAGGAACTGTTGAAAACTGCCAGAGAAGGGTGCAGACAGTGAAAAGGCTAAAGATGCACATTAGGCACAAGTGTACAGTGAAAGAGGCCTAGAAATGTTGAGGTGCTTGGAAATCCACATTCCAAAGATGGTAACATATGCCTGAAAGGAGGGCATGTCTCCAAAAGGACCTGGATTCTGTCATCACCGTGGAGAGGTTAACAAACAGCAAGTCAATGAGTGATGAGCCAACACTCCCTGGCAGTGTGCAAGTTTTATGTGTACACTGCTCTGGGTCAAAATTTCAGGAAGGAGTATTCACCAGCAAATGTTCATTTTACAAAAAAGCGATAAATTAGAGTACACATGATCATACATTTTATCATTTCCTGCTACAAGCTGACCACAAAGCTTGGGGCAATCATGAAATAAAGTGGAATATGAACCATAGCAAAAGTTAAATGCATTCAGTCAGTACACTGGGTGTCACAGCAGAGTGGACACTGTCTTATGAATGAGTCTGTCCTATGTTTCACAGACTGGCCTTGACATTCTGGTCTCAAGAAAATAAAGGTCCTCCTGTTGCAGGATTCTGGACTCTAGCACTGCTCCTCTGGACCTACATGCAAAATGTGGATGGCAAGGGAATCAGCCACATAATCCACGTAACTGGTGCAATGACTCCAATTTGGGAAGCTTACTTGTACCAATGTCTATGATACGATATTTGTAAACACCATCTCTTCGGGCACTTACAGAAATATTTTGAAACCTGGATGAAAACAAATACACAGTCATGATGGGGCAAATCCTATCAATGCATTGCAGGAAACACATAAATCATGAGTGAGAAGTTGCCTATCATTTCAGACATCTTAATAGAGCTGTTTACATAGATGTTGCACTGCAAAAGTTGACTGATTTCAGTTTCCTTGTTCCCTCCATCTAGTTTCCATTTTGGGGAACTCTATGTTTCCTGTTGGTGGCAGGCTTTATGTCCCTGGAGACAAGTCACTTTGCAATGTTTCCTGTTTCACCCACCATTCACTCATTAATGAAACACAAAAGCAGACAACGATTTACCTTGCAGGAAGCATGTAAGACCTTAGAAACTGACAAGAAAATTAGATATATACTCACAAAAAATGGCAAGGATTAATACCACCTCATATTCCTACTGAATGAGTATGAATTTCAGCCTGAGTGATAAGAATGTTAGATAGCATTGATGAAGTTTTCATTAGCTTTGGGTTTTCTCTTTTTTTGTTTGGGGATTTTTGTTGAATACAACCACAGGACTGATATAGACTAAATCGATATCAGCATTACCGCTTTACTAAAACTTGCTGTTAAGTTTACAAAGGTAAGAACATCTTTCCGAAGACCATAAGTACTTAGGCAAGGATACAAGTACTAATGTGAAGACGCAGAATGCTAGAGAACTCAGTAAGGTGTATGCAGAGGAGCAAGCAAGGAACCTGAGAAGTTCAATGTCAAAGCTGAAGTAATAACATGGCAGCACATATGAGGAGTGACCTGTCAGAATGGTTTCATCCATGTTATGGTAAGCATGCAACCCGTCCCTCATTTGTCTTATGGTCTAAAAGTCCAAAGGTTTAATGAGAATCCAGGGGAAGATATAGATAATTTCTCATCAGAAAGGATTTTCTGAACTAACTGGATCAGATATATATTTTCAGAATCAAAGCTAATATATGTACGGTTGTTTGTTTCATACCCATGTGGGAGAGTGGCACATCTTCATTGAGTGAACATTCTGGTTTTGGCCATTTCATGTATCTTTTTCCACTCTTGTGTACAGATGCAGGCTCCACATCTGAAAAGAAATATCAAACAAAACCACATGATAAAGTATAAAGAATTCAGATAAGCCAATCCTAAGCAAAGTGAGTTCTGAAAGCCTCACATATTGGACAGATTGCAGAGAAGGATTTTGCGTCAAAGGCTTTGGTATATATGTAGGCAGTATCAGTCTACTGATACTGTTTGAGGAATAAAGAAATGAATTTAATCACGAATCCTGGTTCAAAATGAATCTACCAGAGCATGGCTAAAAGTGATTTCAAATATTTTCAGAAAGGGCTGGCTGTGTAGAAAACTGTGTATCTAGAGATCAGAATTTAGCACCCCAAGAGACCGCACATTTGCCATACCCAGGGATATGGATTCTTTCCAATGCAGCATGGGTTAGTACTAGCGCTAGGGGTGGTAGTAGTAGTAGTAGTAGTAGTAGTACTAGTAGTAGTTGAAGTAGTAGTAATAGTCAAAGAAGCCCACATAATAATGAAATAATCTCTGCCTTTCAAACAACTACAGCTTCAATATTCTAGGACTCTCCTCTGATCCACTGATATGCTAGCTACACACATGAGTGTGGGCCTGTTAGCTATGGAGGAGAAATTCATATCTGCTGTTTGAACTGATTCTTCCAGTCCATGCTGGTTTCAATCATCTGTGCTCCATGATCATCTCACCTTTGGTTTTAAGGCACCTACCCTGACAGAAGCTGAACTGCATTCTTTCAGATTCCTCACTTATCCCCTCCACAATTACCTAGCTAACGTCTTTGGTTTTTCCCTCATTTCCCCTTCCCTTTAGCTTTTTCAAAAGACCCTTTAGAGCTGGGTACAAGATCCTTTCCATTTCAGATTCTTTCTATGCCGTATGCCAACTCCTTGCCTGCCAAAGGACAAAATTTATCTCAATAACATCATTTCTAAATCTGTCTCTTGCACTCTTCATGTTACTCAAGAGACATGCTCAGAATTATAGTAATCCTTATGCTAGCATGTCAGCTGCTTTGTATTCTGATGTGTGGGATCCACTACTATTATTCAAAATACACCAAGGAACCTTCTTATTCAGGCTACCAAAAAAAAAAAAAATTGTCTGCACAACAGATCATTGCAAACACCTTCGAATATAAAGAAATCATGAAAGCAAAGATCTGCTGAGTCAGAATGAGATTGTGAACATGGCCACATCACATGATTCATCACAGTTTGAGAATTCCTGTAACAACTTTCTTGCCTTCCAGGACCTCTACCTTAATTTGAACATAGTTCTGGGTTTCTCCCTAGGATGTCCTCCTCCAATCAAAGTTTAGAACAAGCTGTAAGCTTTCCAAATTGAATTGGACATACCTGTGGTTTTGGGGCCCCTTCATGATCATTCAAAATGTTTTCTACTTTCATAACTGATGTTTCTCCCCTACAAATGTTTTCACAGGTAGTAGCAACATATTTGGTGTCACTAGATTGTATACATGGACAATCATTTGTGGTAAATAAACGTAGCAATGTGGGATCATCCCTTCTCTTCTCAATTCCTTTCCAACTGCCACTCAGTCAGGAAGGTTTGGTATGTAGTACTCTATCCCTCTTTCAAATTTGGACATGGAAACTCACACATGCTTCCCACACTTTGAAAGCACTGCTCTTTCCCTTGCTCAAATGTGACCTGAATGACCTTCCAGCTGCTCAGTACAACTGCTCCATCTTCCGTCCTTAACTCCTGTTACTCAGCGCCTTCCCCACTCTTTGGTCCCCCTTCCTCTCTCCCTTTCTTTATTTCAACTTGACCTTGGTTGACGAATGTATCAAAATGCAACTCACAATTCATTTTCTTCCGCACTACCACCTGTATGAACTGTGGCACAAAGCTAATAATGTATGACTCATTCTATTTTCTTTACTTGATATTGATTTGTTTAAATCATGTATGTCCTCCTGGTTCAGTTTGGGAGGAGCCTATGTCTGTAGAAATTTGTCAATATCTTCGGTACTTACTATTTTGTTGGAATATAGATTTTCAAAGTAGCTTCTCATTATGTTCTGTATCTCAGTGGTGTCTGTTGTGATATTTCCTTTTGCATCATGTATTTTAGTAATTTGAGTCTTCTCTCTCCTTGTCTTTGTTAGTGTGACTAAGGGTTATCTATTTTGTTTACTTTCTCAAAGAACCAACTTTTTGTTATGTCAATTTTTTGAATAGTTTCTCTTGTTTCAATTTTATTGATTTCAGCTCTGATTTTAAGTATTTCCACTCTTCTCCTACTTTGCTGTTATTCTGTTCTTCTTTTTCTAGGGCTTTGAGCTGTAATGTTAGATTTGATTACACGTGGCTGCCGCCATTTTGAGACAATAGCCAGGCCCTGGAAGACCCCTGGCAGGACTGACTGAGTCCGGTCTCCAGGATCCCTCAGCCCAACCAATCACTCCCCGCCTCTGGGGCCCTCTCATCAACTTACTGCTCCCTGCCGCCAGGACCCCCAGACCAACTGACTGTGCCCTGTCACTGGGAACCCAGTGCGACTGATTGCACCCGGCCTCCTGGATCCCACACACACCAAACACACCCGACCTCCAGGACCACTGCCAGAACAACTGCACCCTGACTCCAGGACCTCCAGCTGACCACGTCCACCCTGAGCTGCAGCTCCCCATTTGCCAACACATTTGGAAGCGAGAGCAGCCATCTTGGATAATCCTGAAATCCGTAGCTCTGATCTTCGGGTGGGGCAAATCCCATCCTGAGACACCTGCTGGTGGCTTGAAGCTCATTGTCAGGTACCTCTCATACATCAGGCTACTGAATACTGGGAGGTTTCATTAGTATATGACTATTATACAGTACATTTTCTTTTTCCTCCTTTTTTAAAAAAATATTTAAGTTTTTAATTCTTTACGTTTCTTGCTTTCTTTTCCTTCTGTTTACCTGTTCCCTCAGAGTCGCTTTCTCCCTTATTTACATGATGTTATTTACCCCATAGGGGCTATTTGGTCTAGGATTGCATAGTGTCTGATTTGGGTACAGCTAATATTAATCTCCTCTTCAAGAAAGGGTTTTGGACACCTATAGGGCCACTATAAGCCTATAGGGGGAAATCTGCAATACCCCAGATCTGCAGCGCTAGAGGGGAAGATACATGAACAACATGAAAAAACAAGGGAAGAAAATGATCCAAACAAATCTAGATTCTATAGTAATGGAATCAAATGACAGTATGTTAGAAGAAATGTCAGAAAAGGACTTCAGATTATACATGATTAAGATGATTCATGAAGCAAAGAATGAGATAAGAGAGCAAATGGAGGCAATGAATGATAATACCAATAAGCTGAAAGAGCACCTGCAGGAAGCAAAAGATCATTTCAACAAAGAGATAGAGATTCTCAAAAAAACCAAATGGAAATCCTTGAAATGAAGGAGACAATAAACCAAATAAAAAACTCAATGGAAAGCATCACCAACAGACTAGACCACTTGGAAGACAGAACCTCAGACAATGAAGACAAAAGATTTCATCTTGAAAATAAAGTCGCCCAAACAGAGAAGATGGTAAGAAATCATGAACAGAATCTCCAAGAACTATGGGACATCATTAAAAGACCAAATTTAAGAATTAGTGGGATTGAGGAAGGCACAGAGATATAAACCAAAGGAATGAACAACCTGTTCAATGAAATAATATCAGAAAATATCCCAAACCTGAAGAATGAAATGGAAAATCAAATACAAGAGGCTTACAGAACACCAAATGCACAGAATCACAACAGATCCACACCAAGGCACATTACAATGAAAATGCCTAACATTCAAAATAAAGATAGGATTTTGAAGGCCGCAAGAGAAAAGCATCAGATTACATATAGGGGGAGACCAATACAGATAGCAGACTTCTCAACCCAGACTCTAAAAGCTAGAAGGGCCTGGACCAACATTTTTCAAGCTCTGAAAGAACATGGTTGCCAACCAAGAATCCTATACCCAACAAAACTAACCTTCAGATTTGAAGATGAAATAAAATCCTTCCATGATAAACAAAAGCTAAAAGAATTTACAAATAGAAAGCCTGCACTACAGAAGGTTCTCAAAAAATATTCCATGAGGAGAAAATGAAAAACAACAATGTACATCAGCAAAGGGAGGAACTACCTTAGAGAAAAAACACTCAAAGGAGAAACCAAGCCAACTTAAAAACCAAAAATAAGCCAAATGACTGGGAATACAAATCATTTCTC